>NW_028274813.1:95183863-95335378 GCF_037043125.1 Eumetopias jubatus
GTAAGCACATACATGCTTTCTGGAGGATATTTTAGTAATGCAGGTGTGATTTTGTGTGTATCTATATGCAGATGTGTATGTGATTACATGCCTTCCAACCTAGAAAATCCACTTTTAGTAATTTGTCAAACTGAAATAGTTTTACAAATTCATAAAAATACACATACAAGGTATTCTTTGTAGTGCTGTAGCAGTAAACTGGAAACTACCTAAATGCCCAACTACTGTCTATGGGGGAGGCGGGCATAAACTGAATAAATTAGGGCACATCCATATAATGCAGTATATCATGTCACTAAAAAGAATGTAATCATGTGTGTGTCTGGATGTACATGATATATTAAGTTTAAAAAGTCAAGATGCCAAATGGTATGTATAGTATAATCCCACACTGGTAAAAATTCAAATTAGATACACTTATATAGAGAAAATAATGTGTCTATCTTTTAAAGGTAAATACTAATAGTAAACAGTTTTGAGTTAAAATATTGACAATGACGTTTAATAAGTAATGCACTGAATACAAATATATAATAACAGGAATTGTGTTCATTGCAGTGAAAACTGGTAAAGGGATGCTCAACCTTTTCTTTTTTTTTTTTAAAGATTTTGTTTATTTATTTGAGAGAGAGAGAGAGAGAGAGAGAGAGAGACAGCATGAGAGGGGAGAAGGTCAGAGCGAGAAGCAGGCTCCCCGCTGAGCAGGGAGCCCAATGGGGCACTCGATCCCAGGACTCCGGGATCATGACCTGAGCCGAAGGCAGTCGCTTAACCAACTGAGCCACCCAGGCACCCATGCTCAACCTTTTCTTAAGTCTGTAAAGCATCTATCTACTTATAAAGAATGACTACAGAACATTAGTGATAATAAAATGGTTCATCTTTATAAAGCACTATTATTTTTTTCCAAAGCATTTTTATACCATAATTTTCTTTGCAAATCTCTCATTGTGCTACCTAATACAAAAATGTTTATTATTTATCAGTTATTTTCCTGAAGTAAGATTTAGAAAAACACTTAGCAATAGGAGTTTTATCTCTCAAGATGCAAATGCTAAGGCCTCTCAGGGAATGTCAAAGAAATGCTGCAAGGAATAAGAATGAGAACCACAAAAGTACTTCTCGCTAAGTGTATAGTTTTACATATCTCTCTAGGGCACTTTCTGCGTAAGTTTAGCCTAAATGCTGGCCTGTTTGCTCTTCCATTTAGTCCCTGAAGTTTCTGCAGTGTGTTCTGTATAATCTCAGGGGACTAAACTCCAAAGGTTACATTTTCCAGATTTTCTTGCTCAGTAGGTTTAGGTGTGAGGAGGCCCTTGGATAAGATCAGAGGTGGGAGGGCAGGGGAAGCCATAGTGTTTCTTTACTTCTCTCTCTGCCTTGCACAGCACCACCATTACCTGAGTCTCCTCCATGATTCAAGCTCCTGTTGGATGGGACCCCCTCGCTGTGGTCCAAGTTCCTATCTACCATTTCCCACCACCATTATCTGAGTCTCCTCCATGATTCAAGCTCCTGTTGGATGGGACCTCCTCGCTGTGGTCCAAGTTCCTATCTACCATTTCCCACCACCATTACCTGAGTCTCCTCCATGATTCAAGCTCCTGTTGGATGGGACCCCCTCGCTGGGGTCCCACTTCCTATCTACCATTTCCCATTGTGTAGTCTTGGCACCCTTGTCAGCGAACCTTTGTACGCAACTGGTGGCAATGCAAAATAGTATAGCTATTATGGAAAACAGTATGGATTTTTCTTAACAAATTGAGAATAAAACTACCATAGGATCAAACAATCCATTTCTGGGTATTTACCTAAAAAGAAAAAAATGAAATCAGAATCTCAAAGACATAATAGTACTCCCATGTTCACTGCAGCATTATTGGTAGTAGCCAAGATGTGGAAACTACCTAAATGTCATCAATAGGTGAATGAATAAAGAAGATGTGATATGTACATACGATGCAATATCATTTAGCAATTGCTGCATTCTGCGATATGCACCAACAGGGATGAACTTTGGAGACTTTATGCAAAGTGAAATAAGTCAGTCACAGAAGACAAACATTGCATGATTCCACTTAAATGAGGTAACAAAAAGAATATATTCGTAGAATCACACCCTAGAATGGTAATTTCCAGGAGCTGGGGAGAGGGGGAATTGGCAAGTTACTAATCAACAGACACAAAGTTTCAATTAAGCAAGAGAAATAAGTTCTATACATCTGCTCCACATTACATCTGTAGTCAACAATACTATACCATATGCTAAAACATTTGTTAAGGGTGTAAAAAAAAAAAAAATACAAAGCTACAGAAATGAAGACTATGGCATTGTCATAAAGGCAGACATATAGATTAATGGAAGAGAATAGAGAGCCCCCAAATAAACCCTCACCTAAAATAGTATTTTTAATATCTGAGTGAGATTTTATTGCATGGGTATTCATCAATTATTTAATCAATTTCCTGTTTTGATAACTAGACTAATTAAAAGTTTTCCTGTTTCCTATATCTGCAGTAACTTGTTCTTCGCTATTAAAGGCAAATGATATTTATATGTTTGAGTAATAGAATTAGCTGCATTAGTTAGATATAATTAAAAACCTACTAAGTGCCCAGTCCCTTCTAAGTGTTACATATATAATCATCTTTAAATGATAATTATTGATATTCTAATTTTATAGGTTAGACATGGAGACTCAATGTAACTGCATTACTTGCCCAAAGTCATACTGCTAGTAAGGGGCTAAAATGAAATTTGAATCAGGCAGATATTTTTCCAAGCCTGCTCTATTATTCCATCATACCTAATACACCTTGCTTTTGTAAGTAAAATGAAAATGGTGTAACTTAGGGGTGCCTGGGTGGCTCAGTGGGTTAAGCATCTGCCTTCAGCTCAGGTCATGATCTCAGGGTCCTGGGATTGAGCCCTGCATCTGGCTCCCTGCTCAGCAGAGAGTCATCTTCTCCCTCTTCCTGTGCCCCCCACCCCATTTGTACTTTCCTACTCTCAAATAAATAAAATATTTTTAAAAAGAAAAGAAAATGGTATAACTTCTATAAATCACAGATCTTGGAATATTTGAGCTACAATAGGACAACCACGAAACATGGCAACATGCACCGCTCCTGGCTCTTTACAGTTAAATTTAGAGGTCATTGGCATACATCTTTATTTCACTGACAAGTAAGTTTAAGAAAAAAAATGCATGTTGCCACTGAAAGTCAGACTTGGGAAGATAATGTCTTTATTCAAATGTCAAATAAATGTCAAATACATATCCAAAGTAGACTTTATTTCTGACTTCAAACCAATGGTTTAATTTCAGCTACCTAATTATGCCACTAATTGGAATATGCATATTTGTAATATTTAATGAGTAACAAAAAAGAGTGTGATTACTCTTACTATAATACTTATTTATTTTTTTATTTAAGTATAGTTGACACACAATGTTACATTAATTTCTGGTATACATCATTGTGATTCAACAACTCTATATGTCATGCTTGCTCACCAGAAGTGTGGCCACTATCTTTCACCATACAGTGCTATTACAATAATATTGACTCTATTTCCTGTCCTGTACATTTTATTCCTATGGCTTATTCATTCCATAACTGGAAGCCTTTAACTTCCATGCCTCCTCATCATTTGCCCATCTTCCTACACTCCTTTCCTCTAGCAGCCATCAGTTCTCTGTATTTATATATCTGATTCTTGTTGTTTATTCATTTGTTTTTTAGAATCCACATATGAGTAAATCCATATGGTATTTGTCTTTCTCAGTCTTATTTATTTCACTTAGCATAATACCCTCTACATTCATCTGTGTTGTCTCAAATGGCATAATCTCATCCTTTTTAATGACTAAGTAAATTTCCTGTGTGTGTGTACACATGTGTATCTTCTTTATCCATTCATCCAGCAGTGGACACTTAGGTTGCTTCCATATCTTGGCTATAATAAATAATCCTTCAGTGAACACAGGGGTGCACATATCTTTTTGAATACTACTCAGTAGTAGAACTAGTGGATCATATGGTATTTCTATTTTTGATTTTTTGAGGAACCTCCATGCTCTTTTCCAAAGTGGCTGTACCAACATTCCCACCAACAGTACACAAGGGTTCCTTTTTCCTCCACATCCTTGCCAACACAAAATAGAAAGCTTTTGCATAGCAAAGGGAACTATCAACAAAAGCAACCTACTGAATGAGAGAAGATACTTGCAAATGATATATCTGATAAGGGGTTGATCCAAAATATGTAAAGAATTTATAAAACTCAACACCAAAAAACCCCCACAAACAATTATGTTAAAAAAAAATGGGCAGAGTCCTTGAATGGACATTTTTCCAAAGAAGATATGCAAATAGCCAACAGACACACAAAAAAGGTGCTCAACATCACTAATCACCAGGGAGATGTAAATCAAAACCACAATACGCAACTGATAAATTATTGAACACTACATCTGAAACTAATGATGTACCATATGTTGGCTAATTGAACTTAAAAAATGGGGCGAGTAACCCTGAAATTTGTATGGAACCAGAAAAGACCCTGAATAGCCAGAGGAATGTTGAAAAAGAAAAGCAAAGCTGGTAGCATCACAATTCCGGACTTCCAGCTCTATTACAAAGCTATAATCAGCAAGACAGTATGGTACTGGCACAAAAACAGACACATAGATCAATGGAACAGAATAGAGAGCCCAGAAATGGACCCTCAACTCTATGGTCAACTCATCTTCGACAAAGCAGGAAAGAATGTCCAATGGAAAAAACAGTGTCTTCAACAAATGGTGTTGGGAAAATTGGACAGCCACATGCCAAGAATGAAACTGGACCATTTCCAAAATAGACTCCAAATGGTTGAAAGACCTAAATGTGAGACAGGAGTCCATCAAAATCCTAGAGAACACAGGCAGCAACCTCTTCGACCTCAGCCACAGCAACTTCTTCCTAGAAAGATGGCCAAAGGCAAGGGAAGCAAGGGCAAAAATGAACTATTGGGACTTCATCAAGATAAAAAGCTTTTATGGTGATTAACATAACAATAGAAAAATTTTAAAAAAAGATAAAAAGCTTTTGCACAGCAAAGGAAACAGTCAACAAAACCAAAAGGCAACCGTCAAAATGGGAGAAGATATTTGCAAATGACGTGTCAGATAAAGGGCTAGTATCCAAAATCTATAAAGAACTTAAACAAACTCAACACCCAAAGAACAAATAGTCCAATCAAGAAATGGGCAGAAGACATGAACAGACATTTCTTTTTTTTTTTTTTAAAGATTTATTTATTTGAGAGAGTGAGAATGAGAGAGAGAGAGCACATGAGAGGGGGGGAGGGTCAGAGGGAGAAGCAGGCTCCCCGCCGAGCAGGGAGCCCGATGCGGGACTTGATCCTGGGACTCCGGGATCATGACCTGAGCCGAAGGCAGTCGCTTAACCAACTGAGCCACCCAGGCGCCCATGAACAGACATTTCTGCAAAGAAGACATCCAAATGGCCAACAGACACATGGAAAAGTGCTCAACATCGCTCGGCATCAGGGAAATCCAAATCAAAACCTCACTGAGATACCTCCTCACACCAGTCGGAATGGCTAAAATTAACAAGTCAGGAAACGACAGATGTTGGCGGGGATGCAGAGAATGGGGAACCCTCGTACACTGTTGGTGGGAATGCAAAATGGGGCAGCCACCCTGGAAAATAGTACGGAGGTTCCTCAAAAAGTTGAAAATAGAGCTACTGTACGACCCAGCAATTGCACTACTGGATATTTACCCCAAAGATACAAATGTAGTCACCCGAAGGGGTACGTGCACCCCAGTGTTTATAGCAGCAATGTCCACAATAGCCAAACTGTGGAAAGAGCCCAGGTGTCCATCAACAGATGAATGGATAAAGAAGACGTGGTATATATATATATATATATATATATATATATATATATATGCAATGGAATATTATGCAGCCATCAAAAAACCCCGAAATCTTGCCATTTGCAACGACGTGGATGGAACTAGAGGGTATTATGCTAAACGAAATAAGTCAATCAGAGAAAGACAAGTATCATATTATCTCACTGATATGAGGAATTCTTAATCTCAGGAAACAAACTGAGGGTTACTGGAGGGTAGGGGGGTGGGAGGGATGGGGTGGCTGGGTGACGGACATTGGGGAAGGTGTGTGCCATGGTGAGCGCTGTGAATTGTGTAAGACTGATGAATCACAGAGCTGTACCTCTGAAACAAATAATACATTATATGTTATTTAAAAAAAAGTAGGAAGGGAAAAATGAACAGGGGGAAATCAGAGGGGGAGGTGAACCATGAGAGACTATGGACTCTGAGAAACAAACTGAGGGTTCTAGAGGGGAGGAGGTGGGTGGATGGGTTAGCCTGGTGATGGGTATTAAAGAGGGCACATGTTGCATGGAGCACTGGGTGTTATACGCAAACAGTGAATCATGGAACACTACATCAAAAACTAATGATATAATGTATGGTGATTAACATAACATAATAAAATAAGATTTAAAAAGCAAAAAAATAAAATAATAAAATATATATGCCTTCAAAAGGAAAAAAAACACAATGAGATATACCTTGTACCTGTCAGAATGGCAAATCAAAAAGATAGGAAATAACAAGTGGTGGTGAGAATGTGGAGAAAAAGGAACCCTGTGATATTTTTTTAGTAAGCAATTTTGAATATCCACTTGCTACAGTTACTAGGGATTGAAACATAAAAAAGAATAAAAACAAAAAACTGCCAGGGAAGTTTCACTCAGAGGTGATATTTTCTCTGGGTCTTGAAAGACAGGTAAATGTTCATCAGGTAGAGGGATAGGGAAAAGAAATCCTTGTCCTAAGAAACACAATGAACAATGTGTCTGCAGTGGAAAAATACATGGTGAATCAACGAAATGGTGATTAGAAACCACACCCATCTTGCATAATGCATACTCTTACAGAGCTATTCATTTCTCCTGTTGTTGAGAAAGCTATTTGGTCCTCCAGTTTTCTACCTGCTATTTTTACTTGAAATCTATTTGAGATATAGTATTATATGAATTTAAGGTGTACAAAACCTTAATTTGACACATTTATGTATTTTTACATTACTGTTGTAGCAATAGTGCCTCTCTCATGTCACATAATTATTTTTTTGTGGTGGGAATAAAGATTTTAGTCTCTCAGCGTATTAGATGATTATAATGTTATCTGTATTCACTGTGCTATGCATTAGCTCTCCAGGACTTACATGTCTACTAATTGCAAGTTTGTACCCTTAAATAAAACGTCTCCTATTCTACCAACCCCAGCTTCTGATAGTCACCATTTTACTCTTTTTACTAGTTTGTTTTTTTAGACTCCATATATAAATGATACCATATAGATCTTCTAATCTCTGTCTTTGTAAGTGGTCTCTCTCTTCACAGCAAAATGGACACTGAAGTATTTGTCTAAAGGTTTTTTACCTTTATTATTTTAACATTATTAATTTTTATTAATGGTAATATTTTAATAGCATTTAATAATTCTTAAGACAGCTATTAAAATTTTATTCTGCAACAGTAGTATCTGTGAAGAAAATACTGGATATAAAGAGAATATAAGACTTTGAGATATTCATGATCTAATTGTGGGGCTCGAAGGTGGGGCAGACAGATGGGTCTATCTTATAAGGTGTTACTTTGCCCTTTTGTTCTCGGATCTGTTAACGGTATAAGGGCTTCTTTCAGCCAACCCTTAAATGCTAGTGAATGAATTCCTCTTCACCTCCTGTCCTTTTTCAAAATAATAATATAATTTCTTGTTCTTATTTTTATCATCTTGGTCATTAATTTATAGAATGGATCTACAATGCCCAATTACTATAAAGAAAAACCTCAGGAAAACTTAAAAATGAAATGTTGGGGACTGTTTTTTGATCCTGATACCCATAACTCAGTTGTCCTTAAAAATGCAGGTGGGAATAGCTGGTGTGCACTGTCCCTGGGTTTTGAACGTAGAGTCTGTTCATCTACTGTAATAGAATTCAGAGGTAATAGGGTTGGGATCTTAATTCAGGCACAAATGAGACATCAATATGGCAATGGAAGTGGATTACATAATTCATAATAAATCACTAAAAGGAAATGTGAACACCGTCTCACAGTATTTCCATTTGGTGGGTCAGAGTTTAAAGAATTAAGCTATAACTAGAGAATTTAATTACTGTTCAAAAGGCTGCTGCTTTGCCTCAGGATGGCTCTTGCCGGTTTCTGGCTGCTGATTTTCTCAATGTTCTGCCTGGAAGCCTTAGTTAAAATGGGATTATTTACAATTACTAGATATTTTAAAATACACTTTTGTTGATTGCATCAGATAAATATGAAGAATAAAATAAAAATGTTTACTAATTCTGCCACCTATATTTCGATACATACCCTTACAGCTTCTTTCAGTGCAAACACACACACACACATTTATTCATATGTATTTAATATCTCTTATTAATGTTTCTGTTAACCAAACCCGGTATAATACCATTTAAAATATAGAATTCTCATTTGCTACACTTAAAATGTGTGGCTATAATTTTACATAATTTTAATAGACACGATTTTTAATGTAACATCACTTCCTATTGGCTTTTTTCCTGACAAAGTTGCCACGTGAGATCTATTTTACTTGCTTCATTAGATCTAGTGCCATTCTAGGTGCAGTTTTCATTCTTCAGACAACTGTTTGTTAATATACTACATTAGTAATGACTTCCCAGTGCAGTACAATTACTTGGGCAAGGGCTTCTTTCTTCCCATCGAATTCAGACTTTATGGACTTTATGAAATTCATGGACATCTCTCAATGTAAAGCAACTTTTCTCAGAATGTGTTAAACTCTGATAACTTGGCTAAGGCCTGGGTTTTATTTTTGTTTTGTTACTTTGTTTTTTTGTTTTGTTTTTTGCTTTAATCATTGGAGATATATTGGACTTTCCCCAGGAAACTCTAAATCTAAAAATATTTGCATTGAGACCATTTGCAAAGTTGGAATAAATAATTACAAAGAAATTAGTCGTTTGAATGGCTTCCAAAAAAAAAAAAAATTGGCCCAGTAGCGATTGGCTCTATAGAGATACGGTGCCTGTGATTTAAAAACAAAACATAGACACACACAAAAATCCTGAGTCAGAGGGGGAAATGTTTTCCTTCAATTTAGGAAGAAATAAAATATATTCTTATGGAAACAAAACCAGTCTTTAACAATTAAAAAAACATAAAATTAGACATATGAACCATCCTTTAAGAAGGGAATTTTTTTAAAAGGAAAACTACAAAGCAATGGCTCTAACAATATTTATTTTATTTATCAAGAGTTTGTGTAGTAAAATATCTTTTTCTCTACTGATTAAAAAAAAAAAAAAGCCAAATTCACAAACTGGTAAACTAAACCAGAAGTCTTGGTTAGCTAATTAACCAGGTTGGATATGGTCTAGTAGAGGAGGATTTAATGGGGCTACATTTTTTTTTCTATTATATGTGACGGATTTTTTTTTTATATGTAAGGATATTTCTCTTGCTGTCAAGTTTTGTTTCCTATGTGAGCCTATCATTTCCCACCTGAAATGCAAAACTTTGTGTTTTCATAAAAGTCAGAGTTTATGAAACACATGTTAAATAGTTAAGAAGTGACCTAAAACACATCGGGTGTAAAAAATAGTAACAGCTCATAAATTAAATGTTTTAAATTATTTTGTATATAATCAAGCAAAATGAACTTTGAGGTTTATTTACCTATTTGATTTTATTAGAATTTCATTCACTTTCACATTAAGCCACAGATCTAGATTAATAAAAAGCAGTTGATTTCATTCAACAAGAATTCCAGGTATAGGCATTTGAGGGCCAGTAAAGTAACTAAATTATTCCATCAAAGAACAAAGCTTATTCCACTTACCTGTTCTAACATCTTTAGTGAAAGCTGTTCTGTATCCATATTCCAGAATAATAAAAGAGGAAAACGTAACAGAGAAGACCAGAAGACTTTGGCTTATATCTAATTGGCAGAACTATGTTAAGTGGTCCTCTCCAATTACAAGGAAGGCTGAGATACTGCATAAAAGTAGAAAAGGAAAAGGAGGGGTTGAAAGGTTGTCGAGTAAATACATTTATAGTGTCGGCTACCTTCCACCTCGCTGACTATTCAACGTTTATATACAACCTTTCTATCTCTATATTTAATTTAAATAAAATGAATTCATCCTATCCCTTCCGAGGTAGGTAATACCAAAATTTTATACAGTTAGTGCATTTAGCTTGAAGTCTGTGATCTTTGGGTAGTCTCTGCATCTGCTCTAGGTTTGGTTCCTTGTGATCCTGGGATTTATTAATTAAAGGCATGTCATCTTCCTCCAAAATTCCCAATGTAGTATTGTGATGAGAGAAGAAGATGGGGTAACAACAATTTAAAAGCCTCATTCAATAACAGGGAAGTGGGAAAGACATGACCATTGTTGGTACCTTAGCAAATATAGAATCCTACTGGACACCTGTAGATACCTACTAGACACTCTGGGCTTTCTGATCCTAGCAGCAGGAGTAGTTACTTGGCTAACCAATCTGGCAGGCCCTTGTGCTTTCCAGATGAATTTCTTTTATCCATTTTCCTCCAAGTTATTGGTTCTACATCTGGGGAGACCTTCCTCACTCAATATGTCCATGTCCACACTCTAAGCAGGTACTCTGGAAAGTGCAAGCAAATGAAAGAGGGCTCTAAAAATAATTAAAAGGTACTCACTTCGCAGGACCTATACTAAAATCAGAAAAATACAGAGGAGATTAGCATGGCCCCTGCATGAGGATGACATACAAATTAGCGAAGCATTCCTTATTTGATGATGATGAGGATAGGAAGCAGCATAGGACTAAGGCATTTACAGGGCGCCTGGGTGGTTCAGTTGGTTAAGCGTCCAACTCTTGATTTTGGCTCAGGTCATGATCTCAGGGTTGTGAGATCGAGGCCCACACTGGGCTCACACACTGGGCCTGAAGCCTGCTTGGGATTCTCTCCCTCTCTCTCTCATTAAAAAAAAAAAAAGAAGAAGAAGAAGCATTTACTTTAAGTATAGCTGTAGCCCGCCTGAGGCACATTTGATAATACTCTTCCCTGGAAAATTTACCAAGATTCCAGGAGATGGGCTTCAAGACAATTTTATGAGTAACCACATGAACCTGCAAACTTCAACTCTTCACTGCCGGCTCCTCTGCTCTAATTTCTTTCTCTTGACCTAATGGTTGCTGCCTCAACCTCTGCAAAATAGTAAGCATGCCAAGGCGAGCATGAATGCAACACTGCTGATTTCATCTTTGCTACTAAATTCCCTTCATTGTCACTCAGAGACTTCCTGAAGGAAAGTGTTTGAAAAGCCCAGGGGCAACAATTTTATCTCTTTTTGAAGTTGCATTTAGAAACCCTTGCTTGTTACCTGTACATTACATTTTTTATATACAGAAGCAGCTGGCTTTTCTCAACCTTGTAGGGTTCCAAATTTATGATATCCTCAGTCAATTTATATTGCGGGACACAAGCAGAGTGAGCCTCTTTGGGCATAGCTGGGCCCCCTTGCATCTCTGCTTTCAAACTGTCTGGATTTAGTTTGAGTGCATCTCCGCTGTAGTGCATTTTTGATAGCAGCTGGACTTAATAAACATGTGGCAACATTCTAAATTTTATCCCAACCATTCACATCATAGAAAAGCTTTGCTTGGCATGTGCTCAGAGTCGCAAGGTATAGCAAGCAACAGTTTGACCTGTTGTTCTGCTATTGCACTTGGCAATGACTTGGCTTTCCAGGCTGAGGTCATGAAATCTTCGCTGGCTGCCCCCATCATGTCCTCCACAGTCAGTTCCACATAAGTCCTGGTATTGAAGTTCCCTCCATTTTTTCAAAGTTACTGCATCCGTCAATATTCTTAGTTGCAAACGAACTAGAGTTTGCTCTAATTAGTTTTAGGCAGAAACAGATTATTTCCTACACTGTTAGGTTGCTCAAGACTTTGAAAGGCAGAGGACCTGCCTTTGAAGACACTGTAGAGAAACTGTCCAATTCCATCACAAGGTTTCCCTGGAGAAAACAACATTGCCATCATTAATCAATATTTTTGCTCTGCAAGACTAAATACCAGAAACTTTACATCAAAATACTAAAGGCTCTGCCACGACTGTTGCCAAATGAGCAAATTCTCAGAATAGAACCACTGCTTCACTTTAATTTTGAGTTCAGATCTTACTTGAATGGAGGTCAAAATATCTGGGCCATTACTACAAAGGAAGCTAGGAATGTGAGTTATCTACCTTCAGTCTTGGGAAGAAGAGGAACATAAAGAGGAATGTAGCCAAAATGGAAGGAGAATGTTCAGAGAGTCTGAACACCCACATGTGATGATTCTTCACCACACTATCCTGAACTAAATCTCTGGTTTTATATGCATTGTAAAATCCACGTGGAATTTCCAGTATTTGCAATAGCAGTCCCACAATTGTCTTTACTCTGTGGAGATAAAAAATATAAGTTTCTGACAGCTTAAACTTGAAACATAATAGCAAACATTGTTTAAGTATTATTTACAAAAAGCTCTTTGGGAGAGAGAGAGTAGGAACTGGCATCTCTTTATTAGAAAAAAAACAGAACAAATGTTAGTAATAGAAGATGTTAATAATAGAGGAATCTGGCTGGGGGACATGCAGGGACTCTCTGTATTCTCTTTACACTTTTCTCTAAATCTGTAATCTAAATTTAAAGATTTACTTAATTAAGAAATGAAAAAAAATAGAATCAGTGAGAAATACAGAGATATTCAAATTCCCTTACCCAAAATCACAAGAATCAGGGCACATTGTTGATTATGTTTGTTCTGAATCCATTACTATCACATGCACTTTATTTTGACATTAAAGAAGGAAGAGTATGGTTGGTTGAATTATCTAACCTCACTAAGTCTCGTTCATGTCTGTACATTAATAAGGGCTCTGAAAATTACTGCTATGTGGGTGAATGAGTAGCTGGGTGTATGGGTGAGGGAATGGTAAACTCTTGATGGTACAATAACAAAAAATACAAACCAAATTAATGAAGAAAATAATGGAAATGTGAGCAGTCATTTGGAAGGTGTACTTCCATCTGGTACAGAGAAGTTATTTCTAACAGGAATTTGAAAAGAGATATTACAGTATTGTCTCTCTCTCCATTTGATAAATACACATACAGAAACACACAATGTGTATGTGTGCATATACAGTTATGAATTATGTACAAGGAAAAGTTATAATACATGTATACATATATCGTTATACTGTTTTATATGGATTACTATTTGTGTGTGTATATGCGTGTGTGTGTGTGTCTGTGTATCAAGCTAAAAATCTTTAAATTTATAACAAAAACTGGAGCCTCAAATACTTATTCTTACAAATGAGACAGTATATTTTGATTTTGTTAAATAATGGATTCTAGAAATATTTACCAATCTTTATGATCCAGAGTTTGCTGTTTATTGCACTTGTTATTTGCAGGTAAAAAAATTTTTACGTGTCTGTCTTCTAGGACCTACATGAACTCTGGTGGTTTATTTTATCAAAAGGTGACAAAAAAGGATTTATTTCTGTTTTTGTAATATTTTGCATTTTAAGTTTATGGCAATGATAATTTTGATTGATATTCTAAGTTTTCTTTCATTTTTCTAAGAATGACACAAATGAGCTGAGCACTGGGTTTTTTGTTTCTACATTGATTTTTTTATTTTTAATAGCAAAGAAATTAAAATCTGAGCTATTTTTAAAATAAATTTTGGGTTAAATGCTAAAAATTTCTCTCAGTATCCTCACTACTATACTTTCAGGTGTGTTATCTTTGGAATTCTGAATTAGATAGGAGACAGCTGTCCTGTCATCTATCCCAACCGCTCTCCTTGGTTTGAAAGTGGTTTTGTTTGCTGCAATGGATACAGCATAATTGATTAGTTATTTTTCCTTCCCCACTATTTCCACCATCGGAAATAGCTATCAAGATTGGAGAATTTCTTTGATATACATGATATTTCTAAGAATGACATTATTTTTCCTTCAAATATAATAAAGGGAATTTTTTTGGCAAAACTTTGTGGATTTTTTTAAAGATTTTATTTATTTATTTGACAGAGAGAGAGAGAGACAGTGAGATAGGGAACACAAGCAGGGAGAGCGGGAGAGGGAGAAGCAGGCTTCCCGCTGAGCAGGGAGCCCGATGCGGGGCTCGATCCCAGGACCCTGGGATCATGACCTGAGCCGAAGGCAGACGCTTAATGACTGAGCCACCCAGGTGCCCCAACTTTGTAGATTTTTTAATGAACATTTTGTGAATGCTAGATGCATGCCAGAAATTGTAAGAATAGAAATATTAATAAACCTATCTTACCTTCAAAAATAACTTATGAAATGACATTATATTAATGACTACTATAGATCAAACAAATGTCTGTCACTGTACTAACTGCTGTAAGATATTTCACTTAATTTCTATAAATATCTTCTAAGATAGGTATCCTTAACCCCATTTTATAGATAAACAGATTCATAGAGGCTAAGTCAGGTAGAAGTAGTGGTTCTTAAACCCTATCAGACCTAATGACCCCCTTTGTATAAAGTAATTTACAATGACTTTTTTATGCTGAAACAAAATAATATGTAATTTAATGTATCAATATAATTTAAAAAAATGAGCCTCATGTTCCAAAAGAAAAATAAATGTCTAATGTAATGTGTTCTAATACGTATTTTAACATATAAGAGTAAAATACAGCTGTCCTCAAATACGTAAGTAAGTAGTTACATGCTTACATGTTGGTAGAATTAGCATATATGTGACCATCTCCACTACAGACTGATACAAATACTTTGATTCAGATACTCTGAGCGATTTTGACATTGGTAGTATAATTTCTCAAAGTGAAAAACAGCTCTTGGTAAAGTTCTGAACAGCAACAACAACAATTTTCCTTTGGTTAGTGATTTAGACACTAGCTGTTTTCTAAAAAATTTCTATGTCTTAAAATACACAAAAGAGTTGGTGTTTATATGTATATGTAAAAAAAAATAAGTCTCAAACTGAGGTGATCTTCAATGCGTTTGGCATCTTTATTAATGCCTTTGCATCATTTCAAATCATACAGGCTGTCCAGTAGATGGTAAGGTGTCTAAATCCCAGGCCTACCCCACCTAATGCCACTAGTGCCCCTAAATGTTTATAGCAACCAGAAAAAAAAAAAAAGTCCCAGAAATTGCCAAAGTGCTCTATGTAGAAAGCTCTAGCATTACATAAAAATAGTGGGGCTTATTTCTCACATTGCCATGTTATACTGCAAGTTTTATTATTAAATGCACTGTATTATCTTGCCTCATAGGTTAATGGGAGAGAGAGAACTCTGTCAATTGTCCTTACGTATTTTTTATAAAAAAGATTTTATTTATTTGACAGAGAGAGAGAGTGAGAGAGGGAACACAAGCAGGGGGCGTGGGAGAGGGAGAAGTCCTCCCGCGGAGCAGAGAGCCAGATGCGCTGCTCCATCCCAGGACCCTGGGATCATAACCTGAGCCCAAGGCAGATGCCCAACGACTGAGCCACCCAGGCGCCCATGTCCTTAAGTATTTTTTATGCCGTGAGTCCATTTGGCAATCTGGTGAAAACCATGGACGCTTTTCAAAATCATTTATTTGTAAATTCCTAAGATAAAATATATAGAATTGAAAAAATCAATTATTTTGAAGAGTACTTTTAGTACAGTAAATGATAGTTACAGATAACATTACAAGTTTCATAACAATAGTAATGTTACATATAAATATCTTGGTTTTATTGGTGACAAAATCTTCCAGGTACTCATAATACAGCTGTGGTTTGTTGTTTATGTTCATAATTGAAGGAAAATAAAGGTGAAAGTATTTTATTATTTATTTTTTCAAGTTGTTTAAATTCTAGTTAACATACAATGTAATTTTAGTTTCAGGTGTAGAAGTTAGTGATTCATCAGTTGCATATAACACCCAGTGCTCATTGCATCACGAGCCCTCCTTAATGCCTATCACCCAGTTACCCCGTTCCCCCACCTACCTCCCCTCCAGCAAACCTTAGTTTGTTCTCTATAGTTGAGTCCATTTTCTGATTTGCCTCTCTTTTCTCCCCATGTGCATCTGTTTTTTTCCTTAAATTCCACATATGAATGAAATCATATATTGTCTTTCTCTGACTTATTTTGCTTGGGATAATACACTCTAGCTCAATCCCCATTGTTGCAGATGGAAAAACTTCATTCTTTTTTATGACTGAGTAATATTCCATTGTATATGTGCCACATCTCCTTTATCCATTCATCAGCCAATGGACATGTGGGCTCTTTTCATAATTTGGCTATTGTTGCTAATGCTGCTATGAGCATTAGGGTGCTGTGCCCCTTTGAATCAGCATTTTTTTTATCCTTTGGGTAAATACTTAGTAGTGCAATTGCTGGATCATAGGGTAGTTCTATCTTTTTTGTTTTTTGTTTTTTTCATTTTTTAATTTAAATTCAATTTAATTAACATATAGTGTATTATTAGCTTCAGGGGTAGAATTTAGTGATTCATCAGTTGCATATACCACCTAGTGCTCATTACTTCAAGTGCCCTCCTTAATGCCCACCACCCAATTACCCCATCCCCCCACCCATCTCCCCTCCAGCAACCCTCACTTTGTTCTCTGTAGTTAAGAGTGTCTTATGGTTTGCCTCCCTCACTTTTTTTTATCTTATTTTTCATTCTCTTCCCCTATGTTCATGTGTTTTGTTTCTTAAATTCCACATATGAGTGAAATTACATGGTATTTGTCTTTTTCTGACTGACTTATTTTGCTTAGCATAATACCCTTTAGTTCCAGCCATATCATTGCAAATAGCAAGATTTCATTCTTATTGATAGCTAAGTAATACTCCAGTGTGTGTGTGTGTGTGTGTGTGTGTGTGTGTGTGTATTAGATATATATACACACACCACATCTTTATCCATTCATCTGATGATGGACATCTGGGTTTTTCCATATTTTGGCTATTGTGGACATCGCTGCTATAAACATTGGGGTGTATGTGCCCCTTCAAATCACTTTGTTTGTATTCTTTGGATAAATACCTAGTAGTGCAATTGCTAGGTCATAAGATAGTTCTATTTTTAACTTTTTGAGGAACCTCCATATGTTTTCCAGAGTGGCTGCACCAGTTTGCATTCCCTCCAACATTGTAAGAAGGTTCCCTTATCTCTGCATCCTCGCTAACATCTGTTGTTTCCTGAGTTATTAATTTTAGCCATTCTGACTGGTGTGAGGTGGTATCTCATTGTGGTTTTGATTTGTATTTCCCTGATGTCAGATGATGTTGAGCATTTTTTCATGTGTCTGTTGCCCATTTGAATGTCTTCTTTAGAGAAATGTCTGTCTATGTCTTCTGCCCATTTCTTTTTTTTTTAGGCTTCAGGAAGTTTTTTTTAATTTTTTTATTGTTATGTTAATCACCATATATTACATCATTAGTTTTTGATGTAGTGTTCCATGATTCATTGTTTGTGCATAACACCCAGTGCTCCACGCAGAATGAGCCCTCTTTAATACCCATCACCAGGCTAACCCATCCCCCCACCCTCCTCCCCTCTAGAACCCTCAGTTTGTTTTTCAGAGTCTATCGTCTCTCATGGTTTGTCTCCCCGTCCGACTTACTCCCCTTCATTCTTCCCCTCCTGCTATCTTCTTCTTTCTCTTTTTTCTTAACATATGTTTCAGAAGTACAGATCTGTGATTCAACAGTCTTGCACAATTCACAGCGCTCACCATAGCACATACCCTCCCCAATGTCTATCACCCAGCCACCCCATCCCTCCCACCCCCCACCACTCCAGCAACACTCAGTTTGTTTCCTGAGATTAAGAATTCCTCATATCAGTGAGGTCATATGATACATGTCTTTCTCTGATTGACTTATTTCACTCAGCATAACACCCTCCAGTTCCATCCACGTCGTTGCAAATGGCAAGATCTCATTCCTTTTGATGTCTTCTGCCCATTTCTTAACTGGATTTTTTTTGGAGGGGTGAGTTTGGTAAATTCTTTATAGATTTTGGATACTAGCCCTTTATCTGATATGTCATTTGTGAATATCTTCTCCCATTCTGTAGGTTGCCTTTTAGTTTTGTGGATTGTTTCCTTTGCTGTGCAAAAGCTTTTCAGCTTGATGAAGTCCCAATAGTTCAGTTTTGCTTTTGTATCCCTTGCCTCTGGAGACCTTTCTAGCAAGAGGTTGCTGTGGCTGAGGTCAAAGAGGTTGCTGTCTGTGTTCTCCTCTAGGGTTTTGATGGATTCCTGTCTCCCATTTAGGTCTTTCATCCATTTTGAATTTTTTTGTGTATGGTTTAAGAAAGTATCCAGTTTCATTCTTCTGCATGTGCAATTGCTGAATCATAGGGTAGTTCTATTTTTAACTTTTTGAGGAACCTCCATACTGTTTTCCAGAGTGGCTACATGAGTTTGTATTCCCACCAACAGTGTAGAGGGTTCCCCTTTCTCCACTTCCTTGCTAATATCTGTTGTTTTCTGTGTTGTTAATTTTAGCCATTCTGACTGATGTGAAGTGATATCTCATGGTAGTTTTTATTTGTATTTCCTTGATGATGAGTGATGTCAAACATCTTTTCATGTGTCTGTTAGCCATCTGTATGTCTTCTTTGGAAAAATGTCTATTCATGTCTTCTGCCCATTGTTTAACTGGATTATTTGTTTTTGGGGTGTTGAGTTTTATAAGTTCTTTATGTATTTTTGATGTTTGGAATTTATCCACTGACCCCATGTTGAAGATCCTTATGCTAGAGTGAATGCATATGTAGAGCAAACTGGAGCTCATCATTGATCATCCTAACTGGCTCAATAGATACCAAAAAAAGTTAGAAAGAGCAGGTGATGACCCGATGCTTAAAGGATGATTGGTTGGCAGGCAGAGAAGCATAGGGAAGAGTGTATACAAAAGCCACAGGGTCAGGAAACACCATAATATGTGTCGGCAATGCTAACATTGTATGCGTGGGCTTCAACAAGAGTAAGTGGAGGAAACCTTGAAGTGAGAAATGGATTAAAGTGTGCAGTTTATTCCTAAAAACAGAGCGTTTTGCTCTAATTCTAATTGATTTAACAGTATCTTACATACTTACTGGGATCTTTAGTATTAAGTAGTGGCACATAACTGTGTTGTCATTTATACTCTGTGACATCCATAGCAGTAAAATTAGCTTTATATTGATGGTGCAGTATTTTCTGAGCATGGCTGTGTTTTTCTAGAAAACCACTGCAAATAGGAAATATATCAAAGAGAAAATACACTAAATATTTTTGACCCATATTTGATTATATTTAGTTCAGTTAAAGGAATTATGTTGGAATAGAATATGATTACCCCTTATTAACATTGCTTAACTAATGCAACATTTTTCAATATCCCTGACACCTGTAACATCCTGTAGATGGAATGGGTCAGTGGGAAATCTCATTTATTAGGTAACATACTATGCCTTTCTGGATTATATAGATTTAAAATGAGTTGCTAACATCAAATGCCATTTAGAGCATTACCAGTGGTTGTTAACTTATCCACATTTATTTTCAGTGAATGCCATAACTCCACAGATCGAATCAAAGTCAGAGTGTGGGATGAAGATGATGACATTAAATCCAGAGTCAAGCAACATTTCAAAAAGGAGTCAGATGATTTTTTGGGACAGACAATTGTAGAAGTGAGGACCCTGAGTGGAGAGATGGATGTCTGGTACAACTTAGGTGACTATTTTTTAAATTTACTTGAAAAACAGTTAAATAAACTTCAGAATATCTGTGGCCTGCATTATTCTCGTATAACTAAAAATAATCAGTGTGTTTCTACAACATTCTGCTGAAACATTTATTCAAATTCAGTATTATTGAAAGATGTTGGTAAATTTGAGATGAAAAGAGAAAGTCTTTCAAAAAATCTACTGGGTGTCTTTTAGGAGAAAAATATCCCATTCTTGATTTTTAATTCATAAATATAGCTTCAAAAACTTTGCTGAATGGATAGAAAAAAAAATAACCTATGACTTTATGCTGTTTGACTTACTTCCTTTTGGTTCCTTAGTGAAATTTTAGCAATAAAGGAAAAGTGTATTTTGGATATCTTTCGAATGATGATATAAAAGTAACGTTTCATTGGCAAAGCCATACATATGTGGACTTAGGTTTACTCTGCTGATAAAGATACTGAGAATATGTTTAGTTGGCATGACTTTTTAAATGAAACTTTATTATGGAACCAAGAATTAAATAAAGTTTTATTTTGACTTTTACACTAATTGGATAATAACCCAGAATCTTCAGTGCTGATTTAATAATAGCAAAAAATATATGGATCGGCTCAGTTTCTATTAAGGACATGATCCAAAATATCTTAAAAAAACAACAACATGTTTGCCTATAGCTGATACACAATGTTCCATTAGGTTAAGGTGTACACCATAGTGATTCAGCTTTGTATGTTATGCTGTGCTCATACAAGTGTAGCTACATTCCATCACCATGCGACACTGTTACAATATTATTGACTATATTCCCTGTGCTGTACATTTTATTCCCATCAATGATTTACTCATTCCATAACTGGAAGCCTGTTTCTCCCACTCCCCTTTACCTATTTTGCCCATTCCCCCACCCCCATTCACTCATGGGGAATCTAAAAGACAAAACAATGAATAAACAAAAAACAGAATCAGATCTATCAATAAAGAGAACAAACTGATGATTACCAAATGCAAAATTTTTTAGTCCTATCATCTAAAATGTTTTAATTAAAATTTTAAGGGCTGGTTAAGTCAAAGAAGTGTTTATACAGTCCCAGGATTACAAAGAGTTTCCATTCAGGTTATCAATATATTGTAGTAAATTAAAGAGAGCTTTTGGCTTTTTGAAAAACCCACATACTTCAAATAATGAAATATTTGACAAAGCAAAGGGATAAAGTTGTAGAATTAATGAAACTCTAAATAATACAATAATTTTAAAGAATGAAAGATATGTAACTTATCTGGATACAAATGATTCAAGCTAGACTAAGAACCCAATATCAAAATATATTTGAAAGAAATCTTCCTTAAAGAAAATTGGTGCTTTTACATTATTGATGCAATTTTTCAGTTATAGTGATCATCCTCCTGTGTCTTGTTTATACTATAAGACAGTTTTCTATATGAAAACGGAGATGTTAGGTAAAAGTAAACTTCAGGCCATTAGCTCTGTGCAATACTCACAAATTGTGTTGTAAAGTGGTTTGCTTATACATAGACTTTTTTTCTGTAGTAAGTTAGCATGTCCTTGAATTGAGGCAGTTAGAATCCAAAACAGAAATTCCTTAAGTCGTTCTTTTGAGAAAAGAACGATTCTTTTGATGTTCTTTGCCTCCTGTCACATGTTTTTTGATGTGGGTAAATTCAGTTTGCCAAGGAGCTTGAATGAGCTATTAGTAAAATCAGTAAAAATCGGCTATTCAGCTCTTATGCTGAAATGGTCCTTCCATGTATGGTGAGGAAAATATGCAACATAACAGGGAAATCTTTGCCTGTTCACCGTCAGTTTTTATATTTGTGCCCTCATTTACTGATATTGGGAGTTTTAGAGGAGAGAGAAGGAGGGAGGCTGGGAAGGACAGGTTTTAGATTTGTGTAAAATCCCTTAGTAGGTTCAATCCCCGTAAGTACCATATTTGTACTCTCTGGATAGTGATCATCCTTCATCACATAGGATTCATTCCACCATGTAGAGGAGGACTTGGCCAAAAGCCCTGGGCATCTAAGCAGAGCCTGTGTCCCATATGTCTCTGGGGATGATGATGGTTAAAATCAAAGAACCAGTAATGCTCCCTGGGACTTTGGACAGAAGTCTGTGACAGAAGGATTCCAGAATTTGCATTTCTTTTGGCCCCAGCAGAGAACTTTAACATTTGTTGAAAATCAACTATCTTCCAGCCAGTACGGAGAAACTCTCATGATTCTGGCACTCCTCAGGGAAGAATCTTCATAACATAATCACTCAAATATTAACAATGAAAAGTCAGCAGACATTCCACAGACCTCATGATTTAAATGTATCTTTTATGACTGTAAATACAGTCATGCTTAGGAAGAGAGTAAGTCTTTGCCACTTTCTCTGTCACTCTACCTCCTTGTGTTTTATTTGTGAAATGGGTCAGCTTGCCTCTTTTTATTTCATCTGTGAAGTAGATATCAAATGTAGGTCCCCTATGTACATTCAAACCCTAGGAATTTTGTGATTATGCTTTTTTTTTTCTCTTAAAGTTACTGATCAGGTCATATTGAACACACATACACATTATTTGACTGAATTGATTACACACTGATTCTGTCCCAATAAACAGTTAATCCAACACATTAGTAAACACAGGCCATAGACTGTATGTCTTTAGGAATCACTGATAAAACTATGAACAAATTTTTGTTAGAGCTTTGACTCATCCTTTCAAGCATAGAAAGAGAAATGAAAGCTTTTACATGGAATAGTTTTCTGGTTAATTGTATTTTTAAGTTATCTTGCTTTTAATTGCCCAAACAATGAATTTCATTGTAGAAACTGATCAAGTACACAGAAGTTTGTATCAGAATGGCAGAGTCTTCTGATTAAGCTTTTTGGTTTGAAGTATCTGTAATGTGGTTTGACACTTAGTGACATGATAGGCACATTATTTTAAATCATGTTTACCAGAATCATGATGGCTAGTTAATAATTAAACCTGATCTAGAAAAGTGGCTTTTAGCCATGTAAGCCTTTTTAAAGCTTTTGAGAATTTCTTTGAGCAATATGGTATTTTCAAAAATGACCAATTACTGTTTCACTTTATCAGAGAAACGGACAGATAAGTCAGCTGTGTCTGGGGCCATTCGATTGAAAATCAATGTGGAAATAAAAGGAGAGGAGAAGGTTGCCCCATACCATATACAATATACATGTTTACATGAGGTAAGTGAATTGAATTGTATTAATAATAAAACCTAGAAAAGAAATAGGTCTTTGTGGATCATATAACAAGATATTTGGCTTAAAAGTATAATTGAATTAGGTTTGTGCAAATTGAATTTGTTCCTGGAGTTTTGACCCTGTACTATGTACTATAGCATGTGAGGTGCTAGGGAATCATACAGCCTACGTCTTGCTCTCTGAAGAGTGGGCAGATGTCCTCAACTGAGAGTCAGAACAAACACATGAGGCAGGTATTAACAAACAAGGCAATAAGATGATAATAAGTAGACCAAAGAGGAAGAAAAATATCAAAAGCATTCATTAAAAAAAAAGTTATGACAAATATTTTGGAAGCATTAAACCTGCAGTATTTTAGTAATACAGGAGAGGGTCCAAATATGATTATTTTTGAGAACTCTGAGTTAGTGTTCAGATTTTATTAAAGATTGAGTTGGGAGTATTAGAAATACAAAAATGCTGATATTGCATCAGTGGTTTTTGGTAGTCATTGTAATAAGCAATGATTTTTTTTCTTTTTCTAGAATAACAAAGGGCTTCATACATATTGAACTATCCTCCATTTTAATTACTGATCCCACAAACATGTTGGGAATGGAAAGGATCAAAATTTCCTTACCACCCAGGGATAGTAGAGAATATACCTGCCCCAAAAGTAGGGCTTGGTGGGCTTAGAGGTTAGACTACCCAATCTGAATCCAAAGGGCAGAATCACCTCAGTGTAGAATACAGACACATAGTCTTTTTTTAAAAAAAATATTTTATTTATTTGACAGAGAGAGACACAGCGAGAGAGGGAACACAAGCAGAGGGAGTGGGAGAGGGAGAAGCAGACTTCCCGCCGAGCAGGGAGCCCGATGCGGGGCTCGATCCCAGAACCCTGGGATCATGACCTGAGCCGAAGACAGACGCTTAACGACTGAACCACCCAGGCGCCCCAGACACATAGTCTTTTGTTTCTGTTGGATGTTTTGCATCTAAGAGCTTAGAGCTGTCCCCAGAGCCTTTCTCTGATATAAATGACTCTTGTTCCGTGTATCAGAAAATAAGAGGTGAAGCTGAGGAAGGTACCTTTCCCCATGTTCAGAGAGGTGGAGAAGATAATACCTTCCTAAGGTAGAAAAAGATAACAGAATATTTGCTCTTTGCATATAATCTTTCCTAAATGTATCTATGAAAATTTATGTGTGGAATTATTTGCACTTCCATTTTACTAAAGAATGAATGGGGAACAGTATTTAAATCATTTACACTTACACATAATTAGATATGGGACCCAAGCTTAAGTTCCTGACTCCAATCTGGCCAGTGATATTACTCCTTTAAGAAAGGTGGTTCAGTTTTCAAATCAATAAATAGAAATCCCGAACTGGCAGGATGGAGAGCCAACTCTGGCCTTATAGTTTGGACAGAGAATATTTGGGATCAGAGGAACAACAGTATACTTTGCTTTTCAGAGTCCTTTTCTGCTAGTCCAAGAACCAAAAAGAATTAAATTCAAGAAAGGGTCCTCTAGTGACCCAGGCTGCATCCATGTAGCAGTTCCCAAACATGTTAAAAGCAAAAAGAAATTGTATATAGTGATTTTTACTTCATTACAGAATTCTCAAACATTCATTTTAACTTCAGTTCATAGCTTCTGACTCCTACCATTTCACAGTCAAAGCCCTTTATATACTAGAATTCTGTATTAACATAGCCAAAATCACAGTATTCATCCAGGGCCCTATAGTTTATTCAGAGCCCATGAGTGCAAAATATGTTCTAGCATGTAGAAATATTAACATACAAAAATTTATACTTCCTTCTACAATGAATTTTTACGTATGAAACATCTGAATCTTTGATTCTGTGTAGACATAGGCAGAAATAAAACCAATTTGCATAAATATGAGATGAGTTAGGATAAAAATCCAATATATTCCTATTGCTTCTATATGCTGATGAAACATTAGATGCAATCACAATGCAAATATAAATTACTGAGAGTTACAGTTACATATTTCTGGCCTATTCTGAGGAATTACTGAACAATTGAAAACCACTTACTTTTAGAATCTCTTCCATTACTTGACTGAAGTGAAGTCTAATGGTGGAGTGAAAATCCCAGAGGTCAAAGGGGTGGAAGCCTGGAAGGTTTTCTTTGATGATGCTTCCCAAGAAATAGTCGATGAATTTGCCATGCGTTATGGGATTGAATCCATTTATCAAGCTATGACGTAAGTACTCTAAAACTCGTACAGTGCTTGAAAATCTCTGTTGAAATCTAAAGAAAAAGAAAAGCATTCATCTCCTTTCTTCTAATTCAAATGAAATTTTGATTACAAAGTCAATTACATTTGAATGTGCCCATTTGGTGCTGGCCACTCTCTCTCACAGCTATAAAGTGTTAAGGATTTGGTAATTTGCTACAACCATTTCTTCCCAAACCTTATTTTGTTCTCAGAGAGTGCTCCGTTGAGAAACAGCATTTGCAACACCTGGGAACTTGGAAAATGCAAATTCCCCACCCTACTCCAAACCTACTGAATCAGAAACTCTCAGAGTGGGGCCCAGTGATGTGTGTTTTAATAAGCCCTCTGGATGCTTCTTATAAGCTCTGAAGTTTGAGAACCAATGCCTTATTTGGTATCTGAGGAAACAAGCCTGATGATGGAAGTGCATCGTCCAACTTTACAGAGTCTGTTAGTGTCAGAGACACACATCCAGAGCCATGACACTGTCTTGACCCAAACAATAGGCTGCATATTCTTCCTTCCTGTATTTATAGTGGTGCTACTAGTTCAGCAAAACCAAGATTTATTGAGAACACATGTACTGCAGTAAATGTGGTTCTGCAGAAGTGACCTTTACTGAGGAGTTTTGGTAAGGGTTTAGAATTGTGTTATTCCTTGCCTACAGTTTACCTTTGAAACCTGGTCTAAGGATATAAATGCATCTTGTTCAGATATATACCATATATAATATGTAAACTATTTATGTACGTATATTAGAAAACTGTACTTTTATATTAAGGACCAGATCATATTTTCATGTCAACCAAATAGAAGCTGGCCCAGATAATCAGTCATTTTCAACCATCAGAATGATGGATGTGGATTGGACCAAAATCAATGCTCTTTTTCAAAGTTTACTATTCTTAGCATTTAATCACCAGTCATAAATCTAGAACATTCTATGTAAGACTACATTTAAAATTTTTTTTATCAATTGTATGTTTTTTTAGTCAACAGAATGTCCTAAATCTAAAAAATAAAGACTTACAGATTATGGAGGTGAAAAGGAACTTAGAGGTCATGCAATTGAACCTCTCTCCAGATCAGAAACCCTGTTGCTGCATCCATTACTGATGGTCATCATCCCTCCACTTGTGCACATACAGCAACACACTCCTTTTGAGGCAACCTATTTTGTAACTGGGCAGCCATAATGGAATCCTGTGACTGTCATCTGCTCTGTCCCATGTCATTGGCTATAATTCAGAATACCTCACACCAAATGGAGCACAATAAAAATGCAACTATGATTAATAGTCTAAAATAAACTATGTTAAAAAAGACAACAGTGAAGCAACAGCAATGAAAAGCCTGCTTCTGGAAAAAATATCAATAAAAGAAAGGATCAAGTTAAATTTATTCCAAAATATCTCTGTGAGCTGATGTCACATTACTTCTTTGCCATGTTTCCTATATTCTGAGAAGCATAATCATGTTAATATAGAAAAAGGGGAACTATGACAGTTTAAAAGAGGAAGATCATCCTTTATTCATTTTATCACTTGTATTTTTCTCTTACCTTTGACTTAAATAAATAGTAACAAGAAGGTATTTTTGGATACTTCTTTGGTATCAAGTGATCTGCATGTGAGCCCATAATTATGAAGGGTCACATAGTAAGTATTTTTAGCTTTGTGGGTCCTATAGTCTGTGTCACAACTGCTCCACTCTGCACTCCAGGTGCAAAAGCAGCCATAAATATTAAGTAAACAGTGGGCATGGCCATGTACTGATAAAACTTTATTTTAAAAACAAAAACTATGGGCTGGTTTTGGCAGTGGCCTTAGATTGCCAACTGCTGGTCTAAAGAGTGAAAGCAAGGCAGATAGGCATAAGGGAAAACATGTCTTCTTTTTTGGTAATAAATTGAGAAATGCACTTTGATGATAACAAAATACAGTAGATTATGTAGTTGACCCTTGAACACCAAGGGTTTGAACTGTTGTGGGTCTACTTACAGATTACAGATTTTTTTACAGTACTGTAAATGTATTTTTCTCTTCCTTATGATTTTCTTAATGCTTTCTCTTCTCTAGCTTATTCTAAGAATACATATAATATAACCCACAAAATATGTGTTTATGACTATTTATGTAAATAATATGTATGTCACAGTCAGTAGTATGCTCCTAGTTAAGTTTTTGGGGAGTCAAAAGTTATATGTGGATTTTTGACTGTGCAGAGGTCAGTGACCCTAACTAACCCCTGTATTGTTCAAGGATCAACTGTATCTACTTTTGGTTATACATTTGATTTGATACTGATGTTTTCATTTATTTATTTTTTATTTATTCATTTGAGAGAGAGCACACAACAGGGGGAGAGGCAGAGGGAGAGGTCTCAGGACCTGGAGATCATGACCTGAGGCTAAGGCAGACCCTTAACCACCTGAGCCACCCAGGTGCCCCCTGATATTGATATTTTTATCTATTAAATGTTTCTTTTAGCTTTGAGTACTGACCAAGATGGCCTTAACATTTCCCTCAACTTGATAAAATGTTAGACTTCTTATTTACCTCTAGGCCCCTGACCTCCCTCTCACCTTGGCCCTTACAAAATCCAGAAGTCTTAAACCCAGAGGTCCCTGACTTCCCTTTTCTTACAGCATTTACTTTAGAAAAATTATAATGGTAAATTCTTTGAGTTATAATTTTTTGAAAGCCTCTTACCAGTTTTACAACCCAGGACTAGCTTTCTCAAGGACCTGGCAGGCATCCCTTTCAAATGCAATCACCAAGGAGTTTAGACCCCTGTCTCCCAGTCTCTGTTGTGGGGTAGGAGCCTAATTTGGACAGGTACCTTGCTCCACATTGTAATACTATCTTGGGTCATGATTATAAGAGAAAGTTTATCTTTTTTGGGGGGGTAATGCCAATTAGCAAGCACAGGTGACTAGGATTCCCCCAACTCTAGCTCTTAAAAACTCCCATTCATCCCCCTTCCAATTCAGCCCTTAAAAATGTCCCCATCTGTTATGTCAGTGGACTTGAGGTTGGACTGAGTTCTGATTTCTCTTTCCTATTGCACACCCTTGAATAAAATTTTCCTGGCCTATTTTATTATGTCCAGTGCGATTTTGCTTTAACAGTACAAATTTTACCATCTCACCAGAATAAAAAATATTCCTGTTGTTTGACAGTCTGTTAACTCCTAAAAAATTTGACTACCAACAGAAATATGACTCTTTTATTTACTATTCATTGATGATCACCAGTTGTTGAAATAGTTTTTATAGAAAAATACACCTGTACCCATTTTATATCAATATGTTAATATTATAATTACATGTGTAATCTAGTTTAAGAGAGATGGTAGAATGGTGTCACTTAGAGGAGCACTTGAATTCTGTTCAAAGATTCACAAATTGATATCTTGAATCCAACAGCTGTAGGTTTTATTACTACCTTATAAAATATTCTGAGTGCATGATAGAAACTCAGTACATATTTTTAACTGAATGAATCAGAGGTAGAAGTGTTTATTCTCAACTTCTCATGGCATATTTCTTTATGTCAGAAGTTCACAGTTGCCAGGGCTCCTGGGTGGCTCAGTCAGTTAAGTGTCCCACTCTTGGTTTCAGCTCAGGTCATGGTCTCTGGGTCTTGAGATCCAGCCCAGCGTAGGGCTCCACACTCAGTGGGGTGTCTGCTTGGGATTCTTTGTCTCCCTCTCCCCCTCCCCCAACTTGCACACAAACTCTCCGCCTCTCTCTTTCAAATAAATAAATCTTAAGAAACTAAGTTCACAGTGGACAAAAGCATGCAGAATGGAACTTGAAAGAGTAAGCTGGTGTATGTATCTATTTTACCTTATAAATGTTTTAGAGCATACCATATTGATTGATTATTTATAATAATTTAGATGAGTATCAGAGTACTGACATTCTTCTGTTAGGTGTTGAAATTTAACTTTCAGGGATTTTTTTTTTTTACCATATTTTCCAAGCGATACTCCTGTAACTGAATTGTAATTTGACTCCTAGCCGATTGTTGGCCAATGAGTAACACAATTTTTAAAAAAGAATTTATGAATAACCAGCTATATCTTCAAATTTAAATTGGTTGTCTTTTGGATCAGTAGTATTTTCCTGTTGTCTTGAAACTTTGCTTCAGGGGATCCAGAAAACCAACCAAGCAACAACAGCAAAACCTAGAACTACATATGCCAAACTTAAACCTCAGAAGTATTTCCCTTAATTTTAAAAATACAAAGTTGGGGAACTCAGCTTCAAGGAAGAAACAGATGTCCTGTCTACATAGTCCTTTGGGAAAGGACCAAACTGCTTAATTTTTGTGGGCTTTCCTAGATATGATTTGATCAGAAAAACAAAACTCAGTTTCTTTTGATATTTAAAGTCTATTTATGCTTAGCCAAATCCCCAAGTAACCTCATAATCTTCCTGTTTTTAGTGGAGATTGCTGGTTTCTTTTAAGCCTACTCCCATTTCTTTGAAGATGGATTTGGAGCAGAAATAAAGGGGAAATGGGTATTAAGCCAGAGAGTCTGGTTGTATGTTATTACATTTTCCTCATGGTATTTCTCATCATAAGAAGGAGGTTGAATCTATTTTGCTGGTAAATAATCTGAACAATAATACTGAACTTCCCAGTCCTCTAAGGTACCTCCTGCTTATTGTAAATCTCTCTCCTTTTACCACAAAACATTTTCTATAAGGGCACAATTTATTGGCCCAGTTTGTTGCATAAAAATATACTCTTTGTTTTGGAACATTCATGAGGAGGAGAAAAGGGATTATAATTTTCCCCTTTGGACAGCCCATTGATCAAGACCAGGAGGATTTGTTCCCACATGGTAAATCCATCTTTAAAAAAAAAAAAAAGGCAATTTTCCAATATATGATTGCAAGAATGAGAGTCTGTTTCCTTTCCAAAGGAGCACACCATTTTACATATTTTGCATCATGATGTTGGGCATAGAGTCTATTTTCATCATGAGAATTTTGGGAGTCCTTGATGCTTTTCATCTATCTATGCAAACATAAATGCTCTTAAAAACGTTCTGACAGACTTGCTGTTCACCCCTAAACACGTGCAGAGAATTCCATGTCAGCATCAGGGATTAAATTGTCCTCTGGAGGTGATTTCTGTCAATGAAATACATTTTAACTTAGTTAAAATGAGTTTAATGAGTCATTTATTGTAAAATGAAGCCCCAGGTGTCTCACAGAATCTGAGATTTCATTAGACTGTGGTCATGCATCTGTAATACCAAGTGAGAAATGCATTTAGTCAGTGTTTTTCACCTTGGTGTTCTTAACAAACAACCTTTACTTTGGTACTGACCCTCTTAACTGAATTTATATTTGAACTAGACCTATTGGGATATAGTTTATCTTAAAGGCACTAGTCTGTTTTAGCTGCTTGAGCCGTGGGCCTGCTTTCTAAAGAGAGTGCTGCATAATTGATGAACAAATCACTCATTCCTGTAAGAAATATGTACTGAGGGCCTACCATGTGCCAAGGCGTTTTTTAGGTGCTAAGAATACATCAGCAAACAAGAAGTCAAGATCTAGTCTCTCGTGGAGTCCACATTCCAGAAGATACAATTCATTTATCTGACAGACATTCTGAGTATTTAAGTATGAGGATTTATACAGGGCATTGGGATACAGCAGTACAAGATATCTCTTGCTTCAGTGAGCTCCTAATCTAGAGCAAAGAGGAAGAAGAAGTTAAATAACAACAAGACAGCGTAATTGAGGTGTACATGGGTCCTGTAAGAGCATAGACGTGAAGGGACCAAATCCAGGCACAGATGAGGAGAGGTGTCAGAGAAAGCTGATGGTCAGCCTGAGGGTCCCAGCCTTACTTGCTCTTCAGCTTCTACCATTCCTCCAAACACTATGCATTTCCTTACTTTCCTGTCTCCCACCACTGCCTCACACTCAAAATCTCTGTAGTTGAGTTCCAGCAATCCATAGCATTTATGAAAAGTTATGATGCTTTTCACCAAAAGAGAAGTGGTTCCTTAAGTGTTTGACCCCCTCCTTAGTGACAAGCATGTATGCAATCACTGAAATGCATGCTAATTTGGGTTTTAGGGAGCAAATGTGATAAATACTGTTGTAGTGTATTTCTGACCTTGGGACTACAGATAGTCTTTCCTTTCATCTTGTCTTGTTTCTTGAAATCTCTAAAGGATCTAAAAATTATTATTTTCTTTATGGTGCTTCCTTCCAATCACTTTGCTCTTATTTTTATCAAAAAGAAAATTGATCTTTAAATCTTTTGAATCCAGGCATTTCGATCCCTTGAAAACCACAAGATGATGTGATTAGGGACAATTGTCCCTGAAAAGGTAGGTGAGTTAGATGATTGCCCTCCTCCCACCCCCAGTGGTATCTATGAAACAGTAACAAGTGAACTGAACCCGGATTTATAATTTGAATTACACGTGACTTCCCAACATTTTGCCAATAATATTTGAGAATCAATGCTTGATAATGTTGTAGCAATTGCTTTAGCTGAAAACATACCAGTAACTGTCTCACTATTGGCAATTTAAGCATCATCTTTTTGAGTTTGTTACTCTAACTTTTCCCGTGAAGCTGAAATTCCATTTGTTAAATTGGTTTGACACTAACCCCATTTTCTTCAAAAAGCAAAGTCAGGGGATTTAAACATTATTAATTCATTGTTTTCAATCGTGTCTGTGTCGGGAAATGTTAGCATTTTCAGCGATTACAATCGTACTTTTCGACCTATTTTATTTGAAGGTGTACTTTTTGAAGGAGTGGTTTGCTGCAAGGATGTATTCAGTCGTTTTAAATTGCTAATTGTACTTTAAATCCTGCCTTCCCTCTCCCTCCTAGAACAATGTAAGTAGCATTGAAACTACAGCCTTTAAAAGGAATTGATTTTCAAGGAGATGCTTAGAAGCAAGAAACTTCACCTTGGCAATAACCACACATAAAGAAGAGGCACACAGAAAGTCAGAGGGAAGTGCTTTGCAAATTGACGACTATGTAGAAGCCTGTTAGCTGATAACTACCAACCAGCAAAGGATGCCTGCAAATGACTCCCTTGTCCCCTGTATTAAACATGGGCTCCAGTAGAATCAAATGTTGATAGTGGGAGGAAGTAATGTTTATGGCTGGACACAACCAATTATCTGTATTCAGAGATGCATAGCATGTAAAAGCTTGGAAGGATTAGATCTTTTCCCTTCAGAGATGGAGAAACTGAATCTAGGAGTGATAAAGTTACTTTTCTTAGGTCACAGAACAGAGCTAGGATTACAGTGAATCATGCCTATGCCGTGATACCTGTAATTCTCAACTGGCCACCGGGAATCCCTCTATCTACCCCACATACCAAAAAAGCAATTTGCTATTCTTTTCAAGGTTCCCAAGAAGTGTAGTCACTAACCTTGATTAATACTTATCCTTCTTTGAAATTTAAGTCTCTCTTTTTCTTTTTTTCTTTTTTTTTTTTAAAGATTTTATTTATTTATTTGAGAGAGAGAGAGAGAGAGAGAGAACATGAGAGGGGAGAGAGTCAGAGGGAGAAGCAGACTCCCCACTGAGCAGGGAGCCCAATGTGGGACTCAATCCTAGGACTCCAGGATCATGACCTGAGCTGAAGGCAGTTGCTCAACCAACTGAGCCACCCAGGCGCCCCTCTTTTTCTTTTCATCATCTAAGAAATGTGTACTTTGTTGCTTAATATTTTCTTGATTATATTGACTGCCTAATCATTTACCATTTAGGTTAAAAGTGAATGTGAAATGGCAAGTTCAATGTAGACTATTGTTTGGTACCATTTATAACTTACCATGATCCTAGTCACAGTTTCTAGGAAAGGACAGGTAGGGGCTCCTGAGTGGCTCAGTTGGTTAAGGATCAACTCTTGATTTCGGCTCAGGTCATGATCTCAGGGTTGTGAGAGTGAGCCCCTCATCTGGTTCTGCACTGGGTGTGAAGTCTGCTTAAGATTCTCTCTCTCTCTCTCTCTCCCCCTCTCAAAAAAAGAAAAAAGAAAACAGGTATTTTTTTTTTACCAATAGGGAAAAGATTATATTCATAGGAGTGACTTGGAAATTCTGAATTTTAATCCTTTATTTTTAAAATTAATATCAAGTGCATAAACTTTTTTCAAATGCTTACACCTTTATTCTTAGTATTCCAACTCCTGATTAACTCCAGAGTCACTAGTTTTAAGAAGAACATTTTAATGTAAGTTCTAAGAAGTGACAATTATTGTATCTTTAATTTTTAGATATATTGAGACACGTTCAATTTAATTCCGACCAAATTAAGGAGGACCATATTTATGACTTTATTTACGTTCTTCCTTTTACCAGACAATGAAAATTTTATTGCTTACAATTTTAATTAGCTCACAAGAAAAACACAATTGTAAGGCTAATTTGATATTAAAACTGATGTAAAGTTCTGATGAGATGAAAAGTAGCATTAAATGAAATACTGGGTTTTTCTTGTTCTCCTTTGACTTCCGCATTTTCACCATTCTTATCTCTGTACTTTGCCTTAGGAAGTTATGAGTGAAAAATCATTCCATTAATATCTTCAAAATTAACTCAATATATTTTATTTAGTGAAATCAAGGTGGTATCTATTTTATAGTAATTTTATAGTAATTCTTTTTCGCATCTACACATTAACCAGAAACTGGTAGGTCTATGATAAAACTTTGAAAGAAAAAACATTTTATGGATGATTTGTTGTTGACTTCTGTAAAAATCTTGTTTAATAGTATTTTAAAGAAAAATATAGGTTATATACTTTCATATGTTAAAATAATATGTAAAGATGTTTGCATCTTGCTTGTTTGGCAACTTACAGGGTTCCTTTGAATCAGTATTTGTTGACAACCTGGGTATTGTCAGTATTTGCCTAAAGACCTTAAACTGGAAGCCAAGCCTCTAAAAATGTTGCCCTCTTTCCCATGACTTTATTTAAATGCAGCTCTCCTTTAGATTAGGAAAATATATTTACCTGCTCCTATTGGTGGGTTCTCCACATATAAGAACTGGATACCCGCCCCCCGCCGGATAATCTAAACAAGCTGTGAACTCTTGCTGGAAGTAAAACATTAGAGATTATATATAATCCCCAGGATATACTGTTCCCAGTGTTGTTCCAGCCCTTTTTTTCTAACTAGCTTCAAAGCCCATTGCCTATTCTCTGTTACACAAGCTGTATTACAATCTTGGGAGCTGTATACTCTTTAATGGATATAGAGTGAGTAGGTGTGGGAAACAGGAGGCAGCTCTTTACTGCCTTGAGAAGCCATTAGCATGGAATAGGGAAGTGATTGACAGCCTTGCTGGCCAGCAGCCTACGCCCCAATCTTAGATACAGGGTATACAGTGTATGGTTGCTAGAAATATCTTCCCATTTCCTCTCTAGTCACGTTAATATTTTAGGAGTTTAGACACTAGTCAGCCACTGAACATCTCTCATTCTAGCCAGCTGCCCTAAAGTTAGGCAAAGTCCTCCCAGATACTGGGAAATCTGATTGGTACTCTAATGCCTAGTGCTTTTATGACTTGACTTTCTTTTTTGTTTTTCTCAGATATTTCCATTGGAAGTTCCAAGGGGTGAATCATATGCAGCTAGCTACCTCCCATCATACCCCAGAAATTATCTCAGTTAAATTTAAATCAGAAAGTAAAGTATTTTTTTCTATCCTCTAAGATGAATACATGCCTAATGCTCTGGAAAATTTTAAATATACAGCAGTTATAAGCAGAATGCTATTAACCTTCAAAGTTATTGTCATCATTACTGTTAACTGTTATGCACTTCAACAAATGTTTACAAAGCAATTATCCGTTTTGAGAACTGTCATACTCAAGGTAACCAACCACATGTCCTGTATACGCTAACTCTACATAAATAACTTTGGCTCATATTGTTTTTGTTTTCATTAATAAACATTGGTCAACTCCTGTGTATAAGAAAACACTATGCTAGAGGCAGGCTGAATTAAGATGATAACCAAGCATGAACTACACACATGCTGAAAGGAACAGATACATGTGCAAGTAATACACAACATTGAAGAGACAAGGAGGGGGAAGAATTAAGAGAAAGATATACTCCAGTGGTTAAGAGAGATGGTTTTAAACTTATATTGCCTGAACTCCAATAGTTTGGGTGTTATTACAGAGGGATCCTTTGGATAGAGGAAGTTAGGAGGCCCGGAGATGGAGGACACAGGTTCCAAAGGCTGATTGGAGCCCAGTAGTGGTGAGCCCACAGAGGAGAAATCAGAGGGGAATGTCTGAGCCAAGGTCTTGAGGATTAGAGTTCATGTAATGGCCATGCAAGAGTAAAGAGTTTAGTGTCCCTAGAATTTGGTCCAATAAATATTTATTCAACATGTCTAAATGTGAGATACTGTGTTAGGCATTGGATATATAGTAATGAATCCATTTATACACTAATGGAGAGAATTAGTCACACAAGAAATGTAATACAGTTATGCAGAAGTTATGAGAAAGAAAAGCCAAACAAGAGTGCTAAGGGAGAGTAAGTTTGAATGTGCATATTGTGTCCTGGTGGATCTCAAAGTGAGGCTGGGCTAAGAGTTAATGCATGACTCAGAGATAGCCAAACCAAGCATAGGGTTTGCTGTCACCGATAGGTAAAAGATATATTCCAGAGGAATGGAAGAGTAAAAATCAAGGCACAATGGGAAAAAAATATTGTGTACAGTGAACCCTAGCAATTTTAGGTTGGTAGAGCCCAAATTTCCCAGAGAATATCCTATATCCTATACCAAGCTTGCTTGTTTATATCCCCAGCCTTCCCATATTATGCTCATATTTCCTCTCACATGGCGTATAAGCAATGAACATTGTTCAATAATTGTGTCATCTTCATTATAAAACCTTCAGTTTCACCTACAGAATTCACACTAGAAGCATCTTCAGAATATTTGTGTTTCTCCATTATTTCTGCTTACAGTCCCTGCTAAACTGTTACCAATCTCATTGGGCACCAAAAATCAGAGGGTGGCAGCTAGCAGATTTAAATACTGTGTAACACTCGGCTGCATTAGGGAGACATGGATCCTTTTTTTAAAACCAAGAACAAGATTGTTCATCCTGGTGTCCTCCAGTATCCCTTTAAATATATAATGCATGTTCATGATAATAAACTTCTGGCCTTTGAGTTTCTTACCAATTTATTTTGACAACTGATGTTTCTATAACTCTTGTTCCCCCTAGGTATGTATAGTTTCCTTGTGCCTTCCCCTGTACCAGTACATTTAGTTCTTGCATATTCTACAACTCTTAACCTCTAACTTTGGGTCTAACAAATTTCATCATTTGTGAATTGCTCAAGAAAAAAAAAGATATATAGTATTAGTAGTTTTTTAATTTCTATGTTTAATATCTTTATATTATTTGTGATATTCTTAATAGATATAATTAATTTAGTGTATAATAAAGTCAAAATAGGTATCATTTACCTAAAAGAAGCAATCAGTGATAACGTATTTCTAGGGTTAAGTAGCAAAACATCATGCAACTCCCATGACATGCTTTGTTATTCATAATCCTCAAAGATCCATGTTTAAAACTTAGACCTACTTTTATCAGCTAGTATCATGACAAGCTGCATGAATGGTGTGGCTGAGATCTAAGAGAAACTACCATTTCCAGAACTATCCTCCATTACTTTTAAGGTGTCATTCAGGGCATTTATTTACGTTTGTACATTCTGTGTTTGAGTTCAGTAATACAGAATTCAGAGATGCCTAAGTGGAGGATAAATTACTGACGTATGAGAGCAAAATAGGATCAGATTATGTACTGAAGATTTCTTTAAGCTGTGCTTTCAATTTTCAAGTCTTTTGTGATAGTCAAATGAAACAGGTTTTCTTGGGAGAAGTAACAGAACTGAACGCTCTATGCCTCTTGATGTCTGTGCATGATACTATTATTCAAGGTTTAAAAGAAATGGTCTTTAAGCATTGAGCTTGCATAATTCAATCTGTCCTCACTATTCGTCTGTTTACCTTATTAAATTGTGGTTGCAGCAAAATGCTAGGAAAACAGAACTGCTTCTGGAAGGTATTCTAATGACAAAAGTCCAGAAACTGGACTCAAGTCAGATGTTAAGTTCACTCACTCAGTAGACGTGTGATGAAAGGAGAGCCTCTTGCTTCATCAATGTGATAGGAATACAAGAATAAAAGGGCATTCTGGTTGAAATAGAGCATTTCAGGTACTGAAGTAAGTGACAGCATAGTTGCTGGAGAAGGGGAGACTCCCGTGTAATTGTTTTCCAACAATGCTGGATTCCATTGGAAATTGCACTTTCGGTGTGTACACACAACACTCCCACACTTGAAAGGAATTCTGCACTCATCCCTTTGACAAATTACATTCTAATTAAGCCACTTCACATTTGTGAATGAGAAATTTTTAAAAGCTGAGATTGCTTTCTCTTTCATTTAGTAGAGACTGTGGGAGTTTTCTCTCTTTTTCAAAGATGTAGTTAAGGAATTAATCGCTGACATTAGAGGGCACACTGTTACATGGATTCATTGGTTTATGTTTTAAAAGTGCTCAATGTTTTTGTCTTGTAGGCACTTCTCATGTTTGTCTTCTAAATACATGTGCCCTGGTGTCCCTGCTGTCATGAGCACCTTGTTGGCGAATATAAATGCTTTCTATGCTCACACAACAGTTTCAACAAATGTACAGGTTTCTGCCTCAGATCGATTTGCCGCTACCAACTTTGGTGTAAGTATTTTTGGACTTTCAAATTCCTACTAACTTATGGGACTTACATTTTCTTTTTCTTTTTTTTTTTTTAAGATTTTATTGATTTATTTGACAGGGGAAGAAACAGCCAGAGAAGGAACACAAGCAGGGGGTAGTGGGAGAGGGAGAAGCAGGCTTCCCACTGAGCAGGGAGCCCAATGCGGGGCTCCATCCCAGGACCCTGGGACCATGACCTGAGCTGAAGGCAGATGCTTAATGACTGAGCCACCCAAGTGCCCCCTGGGAGTTACATTTTCAACATACTTTGGATTCCAGATATTCTTGGAATCTTACTGTAGGAGGCACATCTTTTAGGGAATATCTTTTAGTATAATGAGCAAAAGCTAAAAGTTCATTGGAAACATACCCGGTAAAATAACGTTGGCAGTCAGTAGGCATCTTCATGGAATTAAGTCTTCCTATCTGGAATGACCTTTTCCAATGAGGACACACATAAATTTTCTGAAAGAGTAGTGGGATTTTATAGGACTTTCTCCATGTATGCAGATTTAGGATTCACCATTTCAGATGCTGTTCCCTGGTAAAAGTGAGTTTGGTTGACTTCTCTGGAGTCTATTAGGCTCCATTTATGCCTCTGATTGGTTTTTACTGGTGTTGGTAGATATCGGCACATCTTCTAAGTAAAACATAGTAGGTGTATAAAGAGTCTTAAGAGCTATCTGTACCTAATTAAGACTGTCCATCTGAAGTATTCAAATGCACCAAGGATACAATGGAAAATAGAAATGCAGGTATCCCAAGGAAACTCAAGTATTTAGCTGTTGCACCTGTCACTGGAACTCATTCTCTATAAGCCTCATTAAGTTGGAATTGACAAGACTGGAAATCAGATATAAATGAATAGTAACTGCAGTATAATTGTGCAGATCAAAACTAAGACAAAATTAGTGAAGATGGAGAAGGAAGGACAAATTGTAGAGTTTTTCACGGCATAGAATCAACAGCACTTGGTGTCTTTGGTGATGTGGACAGGGAAGGAAAGGGAAATCTGTCTGGAGAGACTCCCAGTTTTGACTAGGGCAGGTACCTGGTTGCCAGTAGCTCTGTTCAATAACCCTATGAGACAGGTATTTTTATCCTCGTGTGTGTGTGTATACATGAAACTAAGATCCATTGTAGGAGAATGACATTTTCATGACAATATAGTTACTTTTTCCACTGTACTTCCAAATTGGTTCACTGAATAGATTTTTGTTGTTGATTATGTTGTTAGAAATTAAATTTTGGGATATGTGTCATAGAGTAGAAACAAATGAGAATCAGCAAATAAAAGCGTGTGAAGTCAGTAGGGGGAAAATATGCTGCTGTGTGTACTCTTTTTCTGTCCTTTTCATCTGAAAGAAAATGCATGTGAGGCATGTGAGATGAGTTGGAATGAATCAAAGGAAAAAGTAATTATTATTTAATGACAAATCAAATTAAGTGCTAGTAGAAGAAAACACTATCTAGGTTAGGAGTCATGGGATTTGAGTTTGTATTCAAATTTAGCAAGCCAGTCCAGTCATTCTAGCCTCAGTTTCTCAATCTGCTCAATGAAGATAACAAATGCCTCTCTAATGTGTTTCTCAAATTGAAGATGAAAAGCAAATGAGGTAAAATATAATAAGCCAGTTTGTAAAAGTTGAAAATGCTCTATAAATATTAGGTGTGAGGATTTCATCTCTCCTGCCCTACCCGCAGTATAAACAGCATACCATCAGATACTTCTGTTAGACACATTGAGTCTTGTAAGAGCCAGGACCAAAGAACATTCACTGGCCAACTCAACAAAATACTATTGTAACCGATAACAGAACATCAGAATAGTTTTCTTATAAAAACCTCATCTTGATGATAAGATTGTCTTGAGATTTTACCTGTAACATAAAGCACTCAGTGTTATGTAATTGTTTTGCTTTTAATATTCTTCCTGGGCACCTTGTAGAGAATAAGCCAACCTTGTGGAACAGAGCCTTTGTAGCTCTGAAAAAGAAGACGTGTCTAGATGATTAATATCCGTCATAAAAGCTACTTGGAGGAAAATGAGATAGAACTTCCTGCTGACCCAAAGAAGAAAAACCAAATTGATTTCACTATTTTTCAGTGACAACATGATTATAAAAAACTTTATTTTGTAAATCAAATAACTTACTGTAGAAGAGGGCCAAAAAAAAAAAAAAAGAATTTTTTTCCTCAAACTACATTTTGATAAACTGATGATTTGGTATATAAATGTGACTGTATTTTTCTCTACCTACTGAAAATAATGCTATTTGCTCAGTCAGATATACCTAAGTATAATGTCTCCCACTTCCAATTTAGGGCCTAAGGTTCTTATTTACCTGAATTCTGAATCTGATCTGTTGCTCCTGACTTAAGAACACTATTATATGGGTCCAGACATTTTGAGTATTCAAATAATAAGCCAGTGGAAAAAGCTTTTCTTACTTATGAGGATTGTAAACAAACATATAGGAAAAGAAAACCATTACTGTTACAATTCAGACATTTTTGTGTACAATTGTTATTTTTAGTCATGGTTTGGATGAAAAATGTTCACAAATGAAATGAAAAGGACAAGAATACTTGAGTGTGAAGAAGAGGAACAAGCAAACTTTGTTGAGGAAAATGGTTAAATTGGATGAAAATGATAAACAATGTCATAATATGAAAGACAAGGGAAAACTATTTTGAGAAAAGGAATCTATATAAAGACTGTCAACTGTTGCAAAAAGTTCAAGTAAGATGGGGAAAGAAATGACCCCTTTAAATTTGGGAAATAGGAGGTAATTATTTAGTGAAGCAGTTGACATTGCAGCCTAATTTCATTGGGTCCTTCAGTGAAAGGCATAGATGAATAGTTGTGTAAATTAGGTTCATTTATTCACTAAAATATAATGCAATCACTACCAATCATGTTTTTAAAGAAGTTCATGAAATTGAGCACTGTCCATGATATAATGATAAATGAAAAAAATTAAAAATTCTATAAACAGTCTAATGCCAACATTGAAAACAACACACACAACTGGTTTAGAAATAAGACTGGAAGGAAATGTGCCAAAATGCCAATGATACAGCCACCTGGTGGGATGATAGCTAATATTTTGTTTTGCTTTATGTTCAGCTTTATACTGACATTATAAAACTTATATTAATTTTGTAATAAACATATGAATGAAAGGGTGACTATGGTTCAGGAAACTATTTTGTTAAGGAACTGGACTGAAAAGGGAAAGACTGGTCAAGGGAAGATATTGTCATGAAAAAGATTTTATTTTTACTGGCTGGTTGGGTAGGGATTTTTTTATTTAATAAGGTAAATTGAAACATGTTTATAGATTATCAGGAAAGGGACTAGTTGTGACAGTGAAGTTGCAGATTTATCAGAGGGAGAACATGTGATGCTGTGACATCGCAGAGGAGAAAGAAGAAATGTAGTCAAGAAGACAAAATAAGGGACATTCTTTGGAATAAGAAAGGACAATTCCCTTCTGAAATTTCAGGAATAGTATAAGTGTCCTTGCAGAGAACTCTGACCTTTTGATACTGGAATGAAAAGCTGGGATGTCATACCCCATTTCCCTAATCTTCTCTGTGGTTGTCTACAAGAACAGGGTATGCTCATCTACAAGACAGGGGCTATGATACAGATGCAGGAGGTGAAGGAGGTTGTAACAGGTTTGGATACGTTACCAAAGGGAATAGAAAAAGAAATGCTTCAGGTCCATGTCAGAGGAATTCCTAGTAAAGCTGAAGGTCTCATTTGATGTTGAGAAGCATAAATCACATTGTCACAACAATGCATGTGACTGTGAGATTTTCTCAGAATTTTGCAGCATTCTGATGCTCATATAACAGATATGGCAGAAAATTGGATTGACTTCAGGTTGAAATTTTGTAGAAAAGAGGCAATGAAGGGTGAGTGAATTAGTACATAGATGAGGTTGTCGAGAGAAAAGTTGAAGTGCTTCACCATGGGGTCTAGGTTTGAGAAGTGGCACCAGGAGAGACAGAGACAAAAAATTTAGGTAGGAACATAATATGTTTCAGTTAAAATTTCAAAGGGGAAGTCTTGGGTCCAACATGTAGCTCTGGAAGTAGACTATTGAAAATTGAGTGTAATGGAAGTAGACTATTGAAAATTGAGTGTAAAACAGTTATAGTTTACTTAAACCTGCTCACAGGCAGTGACTGTTGAATTTTCAGGAATACTGCAAGCTAGTTGTTGAACATAGCAGTCCTTGAAACCAAAAGTATTGAGAATACTAATATCATGGAAATTGGCAAATGCTAAAAATCAAGGCATTTTTCTTTTGAAGAGATGATTTAGCAGCACACCACTGAGTGTAAAGGTTGTTTGGAGTCAAGATTAAAGAACTTTTTTGGATAAAAATCCCCGCGGGTGTGGAAAACACCATGGGTAGATCGAGGGTTGGAAAGGAAGAAAACGTAAGTTGGGGTTCAATAGCTCAACTTTAAAGAAAAGTCTTTAGAAAATTTATTTAGTGAGTTATCTTAAAATGCAAATAATGAATTATTAGTAAAATTAATACTTATGTAGTTCATTTTTTTCCCTAACATATATACCCTCTTTGACCCAGCCAGTGTTCCGCAAAAATAAATAAGCTAATACTAATAAATATTTCTTTGTCAGTACATATGTTCTTTTCAATATGTATTCATGTGATACCTCACATAAGGCGCTACAGCAGGTAGTGGAGGGACTAAAAGATAAATGATGACTTCTACTCTCTGAAATTAATGGGATGGTCACATAACCTTATGTAGCGATAACCCTAAGTCACTCCCAAAATGTGATTAGTGTCAAAGGAGGTTATACTTACAAATTTGCTTTGAGAGTGAAGAGGGGCAAGTGATTGATTCTTTTCAGGGCCCATGAAAGTTTGACAAAAGGAACAGAGCTTTTAGGGATGAGTAGTATTTTCCAGGGTCCAAGAATTAGTAGGGAGCTACCTTAGGTCTGGAAAGACATTTGAGTAAAGTCAAGAGTAAAGATACAAAATAAGTTCAAAGTGTATGGAAGGTAGCCTGCCTACTGTGTAGGGCAAATAGAATAAAAGATGGTAGTATAAGAAGGAGCTGTGCTCATGGGCTCATAGTAGATTGTTGAGGGCCTTTAAAGCCTACTGAGATGTTTGAATGTCGTTCTTGAAGCTTAGGATAAAATCTGATAGAATTTTTTATTTAGGAAGTTAACTCTGTAGAAGAAATGTTGTAGAGGGAAGATAGAGAATGTGTATCAGACACAGTTCAGGTGGAGTAATAGAAACCATCCTAGAAACTTTAAGTAGAAAGGGATTTGACACAGGGGATTAGATGCTTATAATACCATGTGAAGGACTGGAGGAAGATTCTTTTGTAATAATTCTCAAAATATTGCAGTGAAACTGATTTGCAAGAGAAGTTGTGAGCTTGCTTAGAGTCAGGAAGGTGAGGAACAGAAAGCTGCTTCTGCTAATGAAGCTATCTTTTTGAAACCACAAAGCTAGTGACCAGAGACTGGGAAATGAATGTCTCCAGGACTTGACTTAGCAGCAGAAGTAAAACCGGAAGCAGGAAGTGGGCCTCCATCTCCTGTTTCCCAAACATAGCAGTACACATGCATCTAATGGGCAGGAACTAACATAATTGCATGAACTTGCAAAGGAGTTTGGCAAATATGGTGCTTAGTTTTCCAGTCTCAGAACTATAGGAAGCCACACTGAAGAAAGGAGGAATGAGTGAACCAGTTCTGGTATTGCACACAGGAGGACTAGATGGAAATTAGTGATAGGGCTGATGTGTTAGTCCTGACAGGGCAAAGTGATGGTGCATGAGGACCATGGCTTATAGAAAATGAAGTAATGTGGCAAAGGAGAAAATGGATGTGGGAAACATGTTAGAAGAAATGGTTTCTTCTACGACTTGACAAATGATTAGTTCTGGGCAGAGGTGGATCTAGGTTTTGTGCTGCCTCAACCTTATACAATTTGATGGGACTCTTTTTCCGAAGAATACAAATTGTGAAAAGAAAAGTAATATTCATTTCTAAAAAAAAATGAATCCCGGGGCACCTGGGTGGCTCAGTTGTTAAGCGTCTGCCTTCGGCTCAGGTCATGATCCCAGGGTCCTGGGATCGAGCCCCACATCGGGCTCCCTGCTCGGCGGGAGGCCTGCTTCTCCCTCTCCCACTCCCCCTACTTGTGTTCCCTCTCTCACTGTGTCTCTCTCTGTCAAATAAATAAAATCTTTAAAAAAAAATGAATCCCAATGAATTATAAGTTACTATAATATGACACCACAAACATTACAAATTCCAGAAAAACAAGATAGTATTTTCATTAATTAACTTCCTGATACATCTCTTTAAAAGTTTTTCTAGAATTTTTTATTGCAGATTCTTTGATTACTTCTTCATACGATGAAAATCTTGAAATATAATTTTTTATTGAAAAAATAATGCAGTCTTTAGCAGAGTTGATCAAACTTTTTTGAGTTGATCGGACTTTTTAATTTGGTGTTTTAGAAAAGTTTCTATTAACTTCACAATTCACTGATAATGCCACATTTTAATGACCTCCATCAAGTTTGGGAAAACATTTATTATGTTTCTTTCATATGTGATGTCAAAGCAAAAATTGCACCAGAGAGTTAAACAGGCAATGAAAACAATTTGAGGCTGTTACCGTAGTGAGAGAAGCTATGGCTCACTGTGAGCTTAGATGTACTAAAACAGTTTTTTTGTTGTTTTTTTTTTTTTTTTAAACAGAGTTTTTAAGAGCTGGAATAAGCTGGTGAAAAAAATACCTGAGGATATTAAGGGGAAGGTTGATCAGTGGCATGTGTCCAGCGCATTAACTTATTCTTGGGTGTGCAAATATCTTTTTCTGTAATGAGGCTATCTGTGCTTGCTACTTTACATCCACCAAAATTAGTCTCCTACCCTCTCCAGAGAGGCTGGGAGATGCAGATACTATCCCTTTGAGAGCTCCCAAGTACTTGAGGAAGACATTCCTGGGTTGTAAAGCAACCTGACAAGAGGCTTTTAAAGAGATTTACATTTCAAAAAACGGTTTACATTTCAAAGGAGCAGAGAAAGAATTTACAAGTATAAGTGTTTTTTTAAAGAGAATGCTCTAAAAAAAAAGAGGGAGGGAGAGAGAAATCAGGGCCTAGAGTCAGGAAGAAACCTGTTTCTAAAGTTCAGTCAAACTGAGGGAGATGTTGAGGCTCTCTAGGTCAGCAAAGAGTACCATCTCAGGGCTTTTCCAGCTTGCCTACGAAGTAACTGCTTAAGTACTCCTTGAATTGATTACATTTATTAGTTTGTCACTGATACCATCATTGTAGTGACATTTTATAATTTTATGATATCTGTTGATATCAGTATTAATCTCAAATCAACAAGAAATGTAGACCAATTTCCAGTATGTTCCCATGATTAAATTATCAAAAAATATCAAAATAGGTTATGTATAATTTCTGTTTGAAATGTTCTGTTCTTCTTAATGAATTACTGCTTTTGATATGTTCCGGAAAACAAAGTACTTACAGTTAGCTGGTCCAAGTCAGAATAATTTTTATCCTATTTTTACAACGTTTACGAAACCCTGAGATCATGTGAACACATAGCTAGAGTTCTTCCTGGGGAAGCTGAAGTAAGTGAGGGCCCCCAGGGCTGAAGTGTCCTCAGCTTCAACTTAAATCGGCCCCTGCTTCTGGCCTGAGATACTGAGAAACAAAGAAACGGAAGAGAGAAGCAGAGGCTGATGCAGAGGCTTTCACACCCCTTCAGTTCCCAGGATCCCAGGGCAATACACTGACATTTCTTGTTGATTTGAATGCACTTGTGGGGTAACAACTGCCTCTCCCTCCTCAAAATCTCCCCTGTGCTCTTGGGCCACAACGAGCCCCCCAGCTGATTTTGTATGGGTCCCAGAGATAAGAATGGTTTCCACATTTTAAACGGTTAAAAAATATCAAAAGAAGACTATCGTTTTACTGACGGGGCTTTGGAATATAGGTGAGGTTCAGTGGGGTGGAGTCCGGAGCAACGACCAAGAAAGAATTCTTGAAATGGCTTTGGTGCAAAATGGTGGTTTATTAAAGTACAGAGACAGGACCTGTGGGCAGAAAGAGCTGTGCCCAGGGCTGTGGGCAGTGGCGATTATATACGATGGGGTTGGGGGCCGTAAGGAAAAAGGGAGGTTTCTGAAAAACCTTTCATATGCTAAAGAAGACTCATAGGATACCAGAGGCCTTAACCATTGTCAAGTTAAGGTTGTTTACCCTCTCTAGTAAGGCATTACCATTAAGATAGTTGGGAACTTCCTGGAGGAACACTCCACTCTGCCCACCTCAAGTATCTGTCGATGATGGGCTGCAGGTTATAAAGACATGTAATTATATCTACATTTCCTTCTGGAAGCTAGGTTATTGATGATAGGAATGCTTTGTTCTTGTAGATTGCTAAGACATTTGTAAACTGAGGGAGACCCCTGTCTTGTAGGATTGTGATCTCTAAGTTAACTATCTGTTTTTCCTTTAGGGCAGCCAGAAGTGCCTGAGGAATATCACATATATCCCATGGCAGGGGTGGTGGTGGTGGTGTGGGGTGTCAGCTTCTGCGTTGTCCTCAGCTTGCCTTCTGTTCCCTCATGATTATGACACATGAAAATTATATGACATTCAAATTTCACTGTCCAAGAAACAAAACTTGCTTGGAGACCAGCCATGCCCTTGGTTTCTATATCGTCTCTGGGAGCTACTGTGCTGCAGTGGAAGAGTTTAATAGTTGTGACAGGTGACAAAGCTGAAAATATTTACTGCCTGGCTCTTTCCAATTTTCTGACCCCTGGTCTAGAGTTATCTTATCAACTAATCAAACCTAAGTTTTTGATAACTGACAGCCTCTTTATGATTGATGTGGCTGCTACCAAATCCCAGGCATGTGTAGACCTTACCTGACACGAAGAACTGAGTGACAGGGCGGGTTCAGATGTTGTGGGCACACCCCTGCAGGAGAATCACTTTTTAATCAGCCAGTCTTCTGTTATTCCTCAAGTCACACGGTGCAGGAAATAGGCCTCGCCACTCTTGCAAAGGCAATCTCACTCTACGTAAATAGAAATATGATAAATAAAATTAAATTTCAAGCTGTCCTGTTTAAAGAATCTCTATGAAAATTCAGTCAGCACACTTTTAATTTCATGTCATCTGATGTTGTCTGGGATTTAGCAACAACAAGCCTGGCAGTTTTCTCCACTTTTTTCTGTGTTCCTTGAATGTAAATTTTCCAGCTGGGCACTGAAGATTTAGGTAGGAAGACCACATGTCTCATCGGTATCAGTCAGAATTCTTTTCGGCTGCATGAAACAAACTTAACAAACTTAAGTAAATTTTTTTTTTCCTATGTAACCCAAGTCCAAAGGTAATAAGGAATTCAGGGCTAGTGTGGCTGCTCAGGATTGTTAAGTTTTTGAAAGGGTGGACAGACAGGGCTAAAGGGAGGCGTGGGGGCTCTCAGCTTTCTGCCCCACCCCAGGCATCATCGCTTGTTTAGCTTTTCATCTGATGGTCCCACGGCTGTTTTCCCTTCTTGTGTCTAGTCTGAGTTTCAGGTGGGAGAAAGGAGAGAAACCCGGAGAAAAGCCTGGCAAAGAATTACATAGCAAACACTAACACAGCGGTGTTTGCCAAACTCTCCTTTAGAATCTTTTCAAATAATAACTTGTTGACAATATGCTAGCTGAGTCCATCCCCTCTAATAAACTATATATATCTCATTAGCCAAAGTCCTACTGCATGGCCATTGCTAAAAGAAAAGAGGTCTGGGAAGGTCGGTATTTCATAATGGACACTTATGACTCATGAGGCTCTCTTAGTAAGGAAGAAAGGAAAAATGGATATCAAGCAGACAACCAGAACAGTCAGTCCCCGTGGATATAAGAGGCCCAGTGATTTGGGCATTAGCATGGAGGACTAGGGTCATGTCAGCTGTCTTGATGATTTGTACCAGTCACAGAGGTCAGATAAAGCATTCCAAGACATGACATGAACGTGTTAACTTTTACAATTCACTTTGCTGTGGCCTAAACTGATGATGGTAGTGGCTCTTAAATTTTTCTATTTTGATTGAGAGCTACTTATCCAGGTGGTTGCGGGATGGGGGTTAATAAAAGGACGGCATAGTTCACCTCTTCCCCTGGGAAGGTATGATGAAGAGTGAGAAAAATCTAAGACCTTCAACTCATCTGTATTTCTCAATAGCTTTACCAAAGAGTCTTCTCTGCCTAAAAAGGTGGCAAGCATGTTGAAGGCAAGATTCATTTCTTAAGCTCCTTCATTGGCTCCGCAGGGGATTAACACAGAGGTAATATCAAGCTTTATTGTCTGATGTATGAAACTAATAAGGGCAGTTTATTCAGAAAATTGGAGTTTCAACTTAGGAACAATTCATCAACTTCTGTTAATATTCAGCTCACTTCATCAAAATCAGGGACTTCAAGGGATGAGTTATAACCCCATAAATCCACCTTATACGTGAAAGTATTAGGAAAGTTTCTGTTTTGCCCACTATCTTCTGAAGTGCAATTTGTTATTTACAGAATAGTAATGTAGGCTGAGATCTTTAATGTTACTTACTTACACTCCCATATTTTTTTTTCATTTTTGATTACAAATCTGAGACTCAGAATGAGGGATTGTCTGTCCTATAAAATTTGTGATTTTGATGTTTTTATCTTATCTAACTTAATCAACACAACTCATCCTTCCACTTATAAGCAAACTCCTTATTCTTATCTTCACAGCCTATGAAGGGGTCAGTCCACCCTTGATACTGCCTCAGAGGGAAGCATCAATAACTTTTTTGGCTTGATATTTTATACTTTTTTTAAAGCACTAAATCATAAACATACTTTAAAGGTGATTGATAGTTTCAGATTATGAAGTCTGTGCTTGTCACCAAAAGGAAAATGCTTTTTGAAATTGTTCTTGATGAGAACAATAGCTATTCCCACTTCCATAGGTAGGAGAAATTTAAAAAAAACACAGTCATTTCTTTCTGGGGAGGTGCTGTGGTGTGTGGGGCTAGGAAGAGGGGGTGGGTCATGTTTTTTCTTGCTGACTCATAGTGTTGTGAATTAGTACAGTGGCATTTCAGTTGTCTGCACTCTTCCTGAAGTACACAACTTTCTGGATACTTTCTTATTCATCACAGAGAGGCCTTGTGGCTTATTGGCAAGAGCCTGGATTTGGCGTCAAAGAGATCTGCATTTGAAGCACTGTTATGTCATATACCAGCTCTGTCATCTTAGATAATCATTGACATCTTTGAACCTTCCTTTCTATAGAATGAGAACAATAACTCAGAGTTGTTGGGAGGACTACATTTAGAATGACCATTTATTTCCATTCTCCTATTTTGTGTTTGCTTTGTACAGAGGGAAAAATTCATAAAACTACTGGACCAATTGCATAACTCTTTAAGGATTGACCTGTCAAAGTATAGGGTATGTACAAAATTATCTGCCTGAGGGTAAAATGTCATGTTTGACTGAGATGCTTTCTTGTCGTACTGTAAAAAATCATCCACTATGTAATGGGAAAGTAAAAATACTGGTGTTGGTATCTCAGGTTCTGTCACACTGGAAAAAAAGTCCCCTAAGTAAGCAAGCTGCAGTCCTTTGTTCAGGGACCTTGCCCCACATAAGCCTACATTAGTAACATGTGCTATGTGTAGCTTTAATTTTATAATTTTTATAATAGCAGTCAGATTGAGGGGCAGCTAATTCATGAGGTAGACACGTGGCAGAGTCCTCATCCTGAAAGCTCACCCCTTGTTGCTGAGATATCCTGCTAATATTTCCCCAGCTTTTAAGATGCCTACTTGGACTCACTGCTTAATTCACTCTTTCTAGATCAGTACAATGTACTCTTTTGAAGCTGTCCAGAGTTCTTGTCAGCTCTTCTATACTTCACCTCCAGGTGAAACACACAAAATACACACACACACACACACACACACACAATTATATTCATGTATGTGTGTATGTAAATACACATATTTACAAAACATTTAGTTATAAATTTTATTTACAAAAAAATCTGTAGTAATAACTGTTGCATTCTTTATTTAATAATTCAAACATTTCATATCTGCACATATGTAGATCTTCTGCATTCATGTTTAAGTTCATGATTGATGGATATCTTAATGGCATATTTCTGGAAATTATAAAACCACATTTTGTCAAATTCACCCTTCCTGTTGGAACTGGGGCCAACACTGGTAGAAGACAACTGCTATGCAGGCAATGAAAAAGGTGTTTGGAGGCCAAAAGGGCCTGGCGGCCACCTCATTTGTCATTGTTTGGGCACTGTAACTCTGTGTGAGTTTGTGAATATTTAAAAATTACCTGTGGTTTTTCTGATTGCTCTTTAAAAAGCCAATCTGAAAGCAAGTTAAAATGAGAAATTTCTCAATGTGAAAATTTGTTCCTTAGATCAAACATTTTCATAATTATACCTTCCCTCTACAAAGTTCTGAACATTTTTATTTTTATATCACATTTCCACCAAATCACACTAACAAACTTGTTGAAATCCACAGTACTTCCAGGAGAGACGCTGCCATGGAGTCTGATTTTTCTTTTAACTTTTAAGAGTTTCTTTGTGACTCTAAATGTAGCACATGTAAAAGTTCCCAAAGTTTTTTTGGGAAAAATTACCTATCTTGAGAAAATTACAAAAAATATTTCCAAGTATGTGCTGTCCCCTCCACTTTTAGTAGCAAAACTATTATATGAACAAAGATGAATGATAACACTACATGTATGATACTATTTTGTATATTTTTATTGCACTGTGGAAATAAATAGAAGGATGTGGCTTTCCAAGACTAAGAAGAGAATATTTCCAAATTGTTTACTTTTTATAATGTTTTATGATAAAATGTTGTAAGAATACTATCGGGATATTTTTATAGTTTTACACAGTTCACTTCCCATTTTCCTTCCCAGAAAGCTAGTTTTAGTTTATTTTCCCATCACAAGCTTAAGGCTGATAATTTACGCATTTTCTATTTCTTAATTAACAAGGAAAACTTTCCTGCCAGCAACGCTGAACGGTTGCAAGACCTGAAATCAACTGTTGACCTGCTAACAAGTATCACCTTTTTTAGGATGAAGGTACCTTATTTTATTTGTCGCTATCCTGGTGTGACATAACACATTCGTTCCCCATGAAAGTCTGGGTTTTACTCATCTCTTGATCGCTGCCGTTCAACCCCAGCAATGATTCTGTGATGACTTTTCCAGTGCTAAGTGAATCCTCCAGTCTAAGGTGTTTGAAAGGGATTATCCTAAACACCTAAAATATTTTGATACATTTGGCTCAAATGTAGTTTTAAATTAAATCCATCTTAAATAAACATGGCACTTACTAAAAAAAAAAAAATCCGTAAGAATGCTAAATGGAAATGAGTTGACTTCTTATTTTAGTTTCATCTCCGATGGCTTACTGACTTTTTTCATCCCAAGAGAGTAGCTGATTCTTTTAAGCTTGCCCCAGTTGTGGCAACTCTTGTTTTCAGCCCCGGAAATGACTATATAGGAATAGATTTGATTGCTTAAATCATTAGTATAACTAACTGCCATCTACCAAACTATGCAGACGTTTCTTTTTAGATCTATCTCTTCTGCTTTAACAGCAAATTCTCTGCAATCATAATTTGGCTAGCAGGACAATTCATGTAAAGTGTTTCCTAAAACTACTTGTCAGGCTATGGGCTAAAAAAGTTTTGATCTTTTATGATGTTTATTCAGAAAATTCCTGTACAGAAAAAAATATATAATTTTCAGTTGCCCATGATTGTTTTCACTAGAAGCACTAAAAATGGTACTGTGTAATATGAGAGACAGAAAACAAAGTCATACTCTATCAGCAATCATTTAGATTTTTTAAAGTTCAGGTAAAATTCATTTGGCTTAAAATCTGAGTTAAATTGGGTGACTGGGATAAATAGAATTTCTATCCATTCTGATCTCTTGGCAGCAGCTGCCGGAACAGTGTGTAGAGAATGAGAGTGAGCCTCCAACCAGGCTCAGAGGGAGATGCTCCTTTATTGACAGGCGATGCCTGTCATCAGCACTGTGGCAAAACAGAAACGAAGGCTGGAGAGCTTCCTCCAACTCAGACCACATGGTCCTCCCACCCACCCCATCTATCTACATACCTGCATCTGTGTCCATATACTCTTCCTTCCTTTCTAATTACTATTGATTAGCTGTCTGTTCTCCTAGAAAAGGCCATCTCTTCCACCTGTGCAATTGATTTCATCCGCTCTTGAGTACGAAAACCTTGGTGCATCAGTCCTCCCCTCTCGCTTCAATGATCCACTCCCCTTCCTTCTCCAACTGCGATACCCTAATTCCTCTTTTCCTTTAATACCGAAACTCCTCAAAATCATCCTCTTCATGTTTTCTTCCCAATTTCTAATCTCCTAGTATCTTTTGAACAAATTTCATCCTCCCATTTTCTTCTCTCATTACAGACAGTAAAATTCATTCCTTTGTTGTACTGATCAATGAGTTTTGGTGTAGAGTGTAATCACCACTCCAGTCAACATATAAAACAGTTCCATAGTCCTCCAGAATCCACTTGGGTTGCTCCTTTATACTCAACCTGTCTCCCAGCCCTTGGTGACCACCGATCTGTTGCTGTCCGCCTATAGTTTTGCCTTTTCCAGAACATCATGTAAATGAAATAATACACTATATAGCATGACACATGGAAATTCATCCATCTTGTTGAGTGTATCAGCTGTCTGTTCCCTTTTTTTTGATGAGTAGTAATCCTTGTTATGTATACACTGCAGGCATTTGAGTTGTTCCTGGTTTGGGTTATAAATAAAACTGTTAAAAATACTTATGTACATATTAGTATAAATGGAAGCTTTCACTTGTCTTGAAGCAAGGTTCCTGAGTCATTTGATAAATGTATGATTAACTTTACAAGAAATGACAAATTGTGTTTTTTTTTTAAGTTTGTTTTTTTTTTTTTTTTTTTAATTTGACAGAGAGCGAGAGCAGGAACACAAGTAGGGGGAGTGGGAGAGGGAGAAGCAGGCTTCCCACTGAGCAGGGAGCCCGAGGCGGGACTCGATCCCAGGACCCCGGGATCATGACCCGAGCCGAAGGCAGACGCTTAACAACTGAGCCACCCAGGCGCCCCTAAGCTAATAATTTCTAAATTTGTATCTCGAGCCCCAGACAGCTTCATGAGTGTAAACTCATATATCCAAATATCTACTTGAAATCTGTTTTTGTGCATAATAACCTGTTCATTCTTCACTTGTCTGAAACCGAGTTCCTGATTTCCTGTGCACAGCTTTGCTCCTCCATTGTACCAGTTACTCAGGCTAAAACCGTGGGATCCCAACGGCTCTCTTCCTCTCACACCAATCATCCAGTCCGTCAGCAGATCCTATTAGTTCTTCCTTCCCAAACTAACCAGAATATGGTTTCTTCTAAACAGCTCCTAGCTTAACACCATAGTGCAAGCACTATGTTGACTGAATTCTTGCACTGTTCTCATCACGTGTCTTTCTACTTTTTCTACAGACCATCTTAGGCAGCCTAAGGGAAACTTTTAAAAGATAGTTCAGGGACGCCTGGGTGGCTCACTTGGTTAAGCATCTGCCTTTGGCTCAGGTCATGGTCCCAGGATCCTGGGATCGAGTCCCGTAACGGTCTCCCCGTTCTGCAGGGAGCCTGCCTCTCCCTCTGCCTCTGCCTCTTTCTCTATCATGAATAAATAAATAAAATCTTGAAGAAAAAAAAAAAGATCATTCAGTTAGGTCACTTCGCTCTTCTGCTGAAACAGTCCATTTCCTTCCCACCTTACTCAAAGCTAAGGTTTGTAAAAATAGTCTAGATATAAATGTTCCCCCTGGGCCCATCCTCTTCTTTAAATTCACCTACTATTGTCTCCTTTCTGTTAATACAATTCCACTAAAACACTTTCTGTCCCCTCTGTTTTATTTTTCTTTCCAGTGTGCATCATCATGTAATATATTTTACTGTTTAGCTCCATGAGGAAAGGGATTTTTATTTCTTTTGTTCATTGCAATATAACCATTGTCAGGCATATAGTAGGTGATAAATAATTGTTGAATTATTGAAAAGTATAGGTGGGTAAATAATGTGATCGGTTGCTCTAAGAGTTTCTAGTTGAATATTTACAGCTATGATCATTTTCACAACTATGATCCATTATCAAGAAGCTAAAGTAAATATTTACACATTTAAAACATTGCTAAGACCACATTTTTTTCCTGAACATAGAAAAATCAAATAAAAACATTTATTGAAGTTGTTTATACTGGATTGCAATCTTCTATTTTTGAATTTAAGAAAATAATTTGTCTCTCAGGTTCTGGAGCTGCAAAGCCCCCCAAAGGCCAGCATGGTGGTGAAGGACTGTGTTAGAGCCTGCCTGGATTCTACGTACAAGTATATTTTTGACAATTGCCATGAACTCTATTCTCAGCTAATAGACCTGGTAAGAAAAGATACATGTCTCCTTTTTGTTTCTAATGTCTGTTTCTATAAGTTTAGAATGACACTAAATGGGAAAATATGTTCAATTAATTTCACATTAACTGTGGGTTTTGAGAATTCCCAATATCTTTTCTTCACATATGAATATCATATCACTTTCATTTACATGAAATAATTCACTCCTTAAAATAACTTTATGTAGTAAAGGTAGATACTGGGTTTTTGTTTTTGTTTTAAGTTTTTCAGATGAGGAGTCAGTTTCAGAACAATTAAGTGATTTGCTCAGAGTCACACAGTGGTCAAGTGGCAGATTTGGGACTAGAATTTAGGATTCCAACTTGACTCATGTTCTTCCCCTAACTCATAACTGCCCTCCTTATCATTTTACCTCATAAAAGTGATAGATGGGGAAATATTTATATAAAGGATGGTAAAATCATCATATATGTAAATTTATTATTAAAGAATATTTCAAAAATACAAAAGAAAATACAGAAAGCAAACCAAACATACATATGATTGCCACCCAGATCACCAAATGTTAGCATTTAGTAATAACTTGCTCTGCTCTTTATTGTCTAAAGGCATTAAATGTTACACATAGAGCAGCATTTCCCTTTGTGCTTTTTCCAAATGGAATTTTCCTCCCTCCTCTTCCTTCAGAGATAAACACTCATAGTGGTCCATTTGAACGTATTTTCACATATGCTCAATAAACACTTCAGTTTTATTTTCTGTGAATTGCCTATTAACCCTCTGCTGATTTTTCTATGGGCTTGTCCTTTACTTATGAATTTGTAAACAAATTCTAAAATAGATTCTGGATACTAATCCTTTGTTGGTTATGGGATTTCATAAATACTACTTCCCTCTTTATATGTGATATGTCGTTTATGTTTGCATTGAAGTTTTCTAATGCCCACGATTTATGCATTGCTATCACTTCTGTAACACTGATGGTTGGGGATGCCTTTTTAATATGTCTTTATTGCCTATCCACTTTCCTGAAGAAAGCAGTCACTCCACTTGATATTGAAAACTTCACAATTGCCTCTGGAACTTCTTGGTTACTGGAGTGGGGCAGATTCTAGACTGTATACATTGGTTGAAAGCAAGTGGGACTCTTTTAAGCTAGGTTTCAAGCTGGGATTCTTACAGTATTAAAACTTTCTGACTTCCTAGGCCTAGTAGGAGAAAAAAATTAAATGGAGTTTATCATTTTATAAGAAAACAATGTATAACTACATAATTGTTCATAACTTTAGCTTATTATTCCTGCTAGATGTACTGTAGTTCATAAACTTAGGTCTCTTGGATTTCTAATGATTAAACTGTCTCTCAACTATGCTTTTCCATTGGGTGGATGTCTAATGGCTTCCCTTTGTCTATTCTCTACTATCTTCCTCCTATAAGGCTCTTCAGTTCTTTTACATTTTCAACATCATTGTCTTTATTTTAACTAAAAGGTAAAATTGAAACTTGTTATAGCATGTATGTTTTCCATATATAACTTCATAATCAATCTTATCAAACCTTACCAGCCTCAATTTCTTACTCCTTGTAACTCCAAACCCACTGTCCCCTCGCATGAGCCCTAAATTCTGTTATTTTCATGAATTGGCCATCCTCTTCTATATCCATGCATTCATTTGTCCTATATGTCTAAAATATTCCCCCATTCTCTGCCTTCATCAAAATTCAACTTAAATATGATCTGCTGTTCTACTAATTCATACCCAGTGGATGAACCAAATCACTAACATGGTGTACCTTATTTGGTGTCTTTCTACTGTACTACTATTATTAATAAATAGCATGAAGAGTTTTATTTTTATAAAAGATATAGAAATATGGGCAGGTCCCAAAAGCAAACATGCCCCTAACAGAAAGTAAATGAGGTGTCACATCAAAATGAATCTAGCATAGCTTAATATTTGCTGGCTTTATTTGTTTTTCTTATGTGTTTTTAAAGCTGGCTTTATTTGTTTTTTTATTTGTTTTTAAAGCTGGCTTTATTTTTTTATTTTTTTTAAAGCAAATTAAAAACAAAGACTTAAAAACAAAGACTTTTTTTTTTAAGATTTTATTTATTTATTTGACAGAGAGAGACACAGTGAGAGGGGGAACACAAGCAGAGAGAGTGGGAGAGGGAGAAGCAGGCTCCCCACTGAGCAGAGAGCCTCATGCGGAGCTCGAGCCCAGGACCCTGGAATCATGACCTGAGCCGAAGGCAGTCGCTTAATGACTGAGCCCGCCAGGCGCCCCAAAACAAAGACATTTTTATAGTTTGCCAACCAGTTTTCTTTTTAGGTAGAGAGATCTATACAGATTTTATAAGAAATCTTGTGAGTGTGGGAAAATGGAGTATTTGGAGCTAAACTTTCCATCTAAGAAAAAGACTTTTCTATAAACGTTATCATTCGAAATTCTAAAGGAAGCACCTATTGGATCTGAATAATTTAGGAAACTAATACTCTCTAGAGCCCTTCTGAAACCATCTCAGAAAACTTTTAGTGATAAATGTTCATCTCACCTCAGTGGACTGCAGTGCTCTTCTCCTGGGAGCTCAAGACCTTTTTTCCTCACACCGCATATCTAAATTATCCTCAAATCCTGATGACTTCATTTTCAAAACTAAATACCTTATCTTCACAATATATCCAGAATCTGACCACTTTTCACCATCTGCATGCTTCCTTCCTGATCTGAGCCATCACCATTGCTCATTTGGATTACTATGTAACTTCTTAATAGAGATCAATGCTTACACCCTACCGTCCTACATCTATTCTCAGTAGAGCAGCAAGAATGATCCTTTTAAAAAGTTTAAGTCATGTTTCTCTGTTGCACAGAATGTTCGAAAGTCCCTTCTTTTCAGTCAAACTCAGAGTCCTCACAATTGCCTATAAGATGCAGGATCTGGCCCATATTACACTTTCTACTCCACTTACTCTGTCACTCTGTCTTTTGCACATACCATCATGGAAATGGAGAGTCAAATAAGAGTTTCCCCACCAGAACAATGTTGGACCCCTTGATACTTATGTGAATGCCTGGATCATAGTAGGTGCTCAAGAAAGCATTTGTTGAATGAATTGAATAAATGAATAAACAATAATTTTTCTCAAACAATAATAATTTATAGGTATATTTGGTCTATTATAAACAAGAGAGAAAGGAGTGCTCTATTCTGTGATAGACACTCAAGTGCTTGCCTAAAGCCTGTTGGAGTTGTCCTGAGTCATACCACAGGGTCCTTGATGATGAGATATGGGAGAAATTGATCCAGTCCCAGTGCGAAAACATTCCAGTGCTTTTCTCCAGCCCCCTCTCCTCTGCTGCAGTAACCTGGAGTACACACATTCTAGATGGTATAGCTACCAGCTGGAGGAGGGCTATTCAGCTAGCTTCAGACTTTGGATATTTAAGAAATAATCCATTATTGCATTAACTCATTGAAATTTGGAGATTTACTTGTCACCACAGCACAACTTAGCTTATTTTGACTAATTGACCTTCAAATCAGTTTCCAACCTGCCACCCAAACTATTTAAAATATATCCATGTTTTTGTGACTCTCTTATTTTTAACTCTGTAATCCCATTCACTTATGGGATTAAATCCAAACAGTTTGCCATTATCCAAAGGCCCTCCTAGATCTGAGCTCTGTCTTTCCTTATTTCAACCTCATTTCCACCTTGCATTCTATGATTCAATGCACTAAACTCCATGACGCCTTTGTCTGCATTGTCTTTACCTTTCTGGAGTTGTTTTACCTCCCCTAACTCCCTTCATGGCTAATTCTAGCTCATTTGGCTATTTCTTCAGAAAGCTTTTAGGGCCTCTCCCAGCCAAATTAGGTGTTCCTATTCTCATAATACCCTGACATGTTCTCACCAGTGCACTCATCATGCTGAAATTGAGTAGGCACAAAATAATATAATAGCTGTTTGGCCTGTCTTCTCCACTAGGTTGTGAGTTTCATCTTTGTAGCTCCAGTGTTCAACACTGTGCCTGACAAAGAGTAGGTTGATAAAGTAATTAATTAATAAAAAACAAATTTTATAAAAAACAGCACTAAGTTAGCGATTTATAGCCTCTTTTAATGACTCCACTTCAAAGTCTATGGTCAAGAACATGGTCTCTGATGTCAAAACCCTTGAGTTCAAATCCTGGCTCTCCTGATTATTATTTTTGTAGCTTTGGATACACTACTGAGCCTCTTCATGTCATAGTTTCTTCATCAAGATATATTTTTAATATTCATGCTATGTCTCTTTTATCTGAGTTCTCTTTAGATGAAGTAATGCTTGAAACTAAAAAACCAAGAATTTCAGGGTTGTGAGACACAGTATAATTCTGATTATTTAAATGTGGAAGCATACTTTCTCTCTCCAAAGGGGTTTTTGAAGAATCATATAAAAATAGTGCTTGGAATAAAAATGAAAAATAGATTTAAGAGAAAAGTCAAAGTAGCTGCAGTTAGAAGAACAAAACAGAAATGTGCTCACCAGAGGCTGGCTGCACACTCAAGGAATAACCTTCATCTTGGCTGAATCACCCAGTTATATGTTTGTCCTTCAATTTAACATAACTAAGAACTCAAATGTGGTAGTGTGGACATAGGTGATTGATCTCTTGCATAAAGACACATGGGATAATCTATAAACTCACCCAATATTCTAATTATATTTCTTTAATTAATAATGAGTTTAAGAATCCTCTCATAACTTCATTAGCTTTTTGAATGACCATTTTTATAAATTACCTGTTTATATCTTGTGCCTATTTTTAAAAAATAGAATTTTTGTATTTTTCTGGTTAATATTCTTGAGTCTCTTTGTCCTTTGTCAGCTTCTGACATTGCAAAGATTTTTCACAATCTGTAATCTTTATCTTTGTCACAGTGTACACACAAGAAATTCTCAATTTAATATATTCAAGTGGATATTTTTCTATTTAAATTTGAGATTTGGAGTTTTAAAGAGCCTGTTCTACCCATCCCACAAATAGAGGGCCTCCTTATGTGGACTTTAATAAGATGGATATTTTCTTCCTCAGTAATATGATTATGATCATTAAGTTAATTTCCCTTGCTGTTGTTCCATGCTCCTAAGGCAGCCTTCAGATTTACAGATTGTCTTTTAATATAGCTGCTCCTCCAGGAAAGGACAGGCCAAAAATTCTCAAGTCTGAAAAAAATATTTGTCAAGTCTCTTTGAAATGTTTGTATTTTATTTAAAAAAAATATCATTTTTCCTTGAAGTGAGCTTAGACTTACATTAGTGCCTAATATATAATAGTGCTGAATGAATAGCTAGCTACCTGCCTGCCTGCCTACCTACATACCTATCTACCACCTATTACCTACCTACCTATTTATGGAAAATCACATACAGATGGGCTCCAACTTCGGATGGTTCACCTTACGATTTCTTGACTTTACAGTGATGTGAAAGTGATAGGCATTCAGGAGAAAGCATACTTGAAATTTTGAGTTTTGATCTTTTCCTGAACTACCGATAGGTGGTATCATCCTCTCCCATGATGCTGGGCAGTGAGAGTGAGGCACAGCAACTTCACCCACACGATCACAAGGGTAAACGACGGATTCAACTGTTCTGTACCCATACAACCATTCTGTTTTTCACTTTCAGTACATTATTCAATAAATTTCATGAGACATTCAATACTTTATTATGAAATAGTCTTTGTGTTAGTTGCTTTTGCCTAACTGTAGGCTAATGTGAGTGTTCTGAGCATATTTAAGGTAGGCTAGGACAAGGTGAGACATATGGCTGGTTGGGTATATTAAATGCGTTTTTTACTTACAGCATTTTCAATTTATGGTGGGTTCATTGGGACATAATCCCATCACAAATTGATGAAAAAAAATATATATATATATTTGTTTCCATCCCCAGATTACCCTGCCTCTTGCTTCTGAGGCAATCTGCGTTATGATTAGCTTTCTGATTGATTTTGTGTACAATTAATATACACGTCTATTATCCATTTGTGGTACCATCCTTATCTCCACCAATCTCTCATGTACTACATTGTATGATACGATTTTATGGTTACATGTGCTAACTCCAGAACCAGATTGCGTAAATGTTATTTGGTAGGAATTGTGCATTTTTTGAAGTTCACTATTACTTTCTGAGAATAATCTATGCTGATATGTTTAGGAAATTTTTTTGATTTTTTTTATAGCTGCCTATCATATAAATGTACCACAGTGTACATACCAATTTTAATATTTCACTTTTACAAATAATAGCACAATGAATATTTCTGTGGTGGAAATTATGTTTGTAAGTTCCAGTCTGTGGTCTTAATAGCAGCATGCCCTGCTTTCCTCTAGTTTTAAAGTTTTACTAGAAATAATGTAAACTTCATTGTAAGCCATCCTGTTCCATGTGATCAAAAGCAGTCTCTTTTTTTCCCACATGTGTTAAAATGTCCTTTTCCTTGTCTAATTCCCATAGTACACATTGAGTTTAATGAGAACAAAAAAAAAAATCTGTCTTATTTAGTATTGAATTTACAGCACATAATACTATGCATCACATAGAGTAGTGGAAATCAGCAAATACTTATTTAATGGAACTTCTATATAAAAATATCTGTTTGTATGTATGCAGCATGTGATAAGTATCCTGCTATTTATTTAAAAGTTTTGACCAAGATATCTTCTGAAAACTTCCTGGGACAGAAAATACCTTCCAAGAATATTTTAAACTGGCAACTTACATGAACTTAAAGGTATCAAACTTCAAAAAGTCTAGCGTTGAGCTATAGATGTGTACTTTTCCAATTAGTTTGGCCAAAGAAGTTGCTTTAGTTATCTTTCTTTAGTTTTATTCTTTTGCTTTTGCCCTAGCCAATTCTAAATAACTCAGTAATAAAAGGAAAATTAAAAATAAAATATGACTTTGAAAATTACAAATAGAAAAATGCTAATTTTTTAACTTTTAATTTGAGATGTTATTTAAATAGTGATTATTAAGGAACTGGCTAGAAAGTATCCGTGACTTTTCTTAAGTTTTATTATTGTTGTTTTGTTTTGTTTTTTTAAAGCAATGGGCTTTCTTATGCAATCAGTAGCATTAGTTTAGGGAATGGTGTTCATTCTGCACATAAATTGCTTCTTCACTACCTCCTGGGATTATTGTATTAGCACTAGATCTAAGTACTGACACATTTAAAATTTAATTTTCTTTTAAAGTTTGCTGTAAAGTGTGTAGGAGAAAGGTTATGAATATGAAATTTCTTCTTAAATGCCAGCTTCATAAGTGATATATAAATTCTTATAAAAAGGAATTGCTCAAAATGAGTGGTATATTGACATATTTTATGTATTGGTGATGAAGAAACGTGAAAATCCAAAGCCTAAAACTTTATTAGACCATTGTTTTAATCAATGTGTATTTCAGTTTTTCTAACAAAGTAAAATAAAGTCACAAATGAAAACTTAATGAATTCTAAAATAACAAGAGAGTATGTTGTGTCAGTGAAACTAGTAAACTCTTGATTCTGAAAATGCATTATGACAATGCATGCAAAGAAAGTGATAAATCCATTGTGTTTAATAAACACTGATGAAACGTTTTCAAAATAAAATGTCAAATGACATATTTAAAATATAAGTGGACCAAGTAATTTTACTCCAGGAATGCAAGGATGGTTCAACATTAGAAAAATCTATCAATATAACTCACTATAGTACTTAACTAAAAGAAAAATATCATATATGTATTCAACATAAGTAGAAAAAGCATATGTTGAAATTTGATGCCTCCTTATGATTAAAAAAGAAACTCAGAAAACTAGGATGGAACACAATTTTTTTTTTTAATTTGGTTAAGGTTACATTAAAAAAATATCTATGGCTAACAAAGTTAAACAGATGATGTTTAGGAGCATGCATTTCAGAAATATAGATAATTATCCTATTAATAATGCTCTATAACATAATATTTGAAGAAATAAAAGAATAAGTATTAGAAAGGAAAAGAAAAAAACTGTTGTAATTTATGGATGATACGACTATATATGTACAAACACTAACAGAATCTACCTGAGCTATTGGTTCACATAAGAAAAAAATCTCATTAAACAAATACAAAAATAATTTTTTTACACCAGAAATTGTGCACATATTATTAGGGAAAGGAACAATAGCTTACTGTAGAGTGTTAAGAAAATCATATGGAGTCTCATCATATGGAGATAAGGGAAAAAAAGAATTGGATTCTTGCCTAACACCATATACAATGTGAACTCAAAAGGATGAAAGAGGTGAGTGTAAATGGTAAAAATGATGATAGTATAGGAGAATACCTTTCTAGTGCAGGATAAGAAAGCCTTTTTAAAACTCCAAAGCACAAATTATATGTATGTATATATGTATAATTAACATACAGTCTTGCTGCACCTGGGTGGCTCAGTTGTTAAGCGTCTGCCTTCAACTCAAGTCATGATCCCACGGTCCTGGGATCGAGCCCTGCATCGAGCTCCCTGCTCCGTGGGAAGCCTGCTTCTCCCTCTCCCACTCCCCCTGCTTGTGTTCCCTCTCTCGCTGTGTCTCTCTCTCTCTGTCAAATAAATAAATAAAATCTTAAAAAAAAAATTAACATACAGTCTTATGTTAGTTTCAGGTATACAACATTTGATCCAACAATTCTGTATATTATTCAGTGCTCAGAGCAATATGTGTAGTCGCCATCTACCACCATAAAATGTTATTACAATATTATTGACTATATTCCCCATCCTATATTTTTCATTTCTGTGAGTTATTTTTATAACTGAAAATTTGTGCTTCTTAAGAACCTTTATTTTGCCTATCCCCCCACCCACCTCCCCTCTGGCCTATCCTCCCACACACCATTTTGTTCCATGCATTTGAGTCTGTCTTTTTGTTGGCTTTGTTTTGTTTAGCTTTGACATATAAGTAAAATCATATGATATTTGTCTTTCTCTGCTGGCTTATCATACTTAGCATAATGCCCTCTAGGAACATCCATGTCAAAAATGACAAGACCTCATTCATTTTTCATGACTATTTCACCAAATATATGTACCATGTCTTCTTTATCCATTCTTTTATCAGTGGACACTTGGATTGCTTTCATATCTTACCTGTTGTAAATAAATCTACAATAAACATAGGAATACATGTATCTTTTCAAAGTAGTTTTTTTAATTTGTGGGGTATAAATATGCATTAGTGGAATTACTGATCATATAGAATATCTATTTTTAATTTTTTGAGGAACCTCCATACTGTTTTCCACAGTGGTTGCACCAACTTCTATTCCTACAAAGGCAAACCAAGTGCACAAGGGTTCCCTTTTCTCCACATCCTTGTCAACACTTGTTATTTCTTGTCTTTTTGATGCTAGCCATTGTCACTCGTGTGAGGTGTTATCTCATTGTGCTTTTGATTTGCATTTCCCTGATGATCAGTGATGTCATGTGTCTGTTAGCCACCTGTGTATCTTCTTTGGAAAAATGACTACTCAGCTCCTCTGCCCATTTTTTAATCGGATTTTCTGTTCTTTTGGTGTTAGGTTTATAAGTTCTTCATATATTTTGGATATTAATCCCTTATCAGATATATCATTTACAAATATCTTCTCCCATTCAATAGGTCAAATTTCTGTTTTATAGATCGTTTCCTTATTGTGCAAAAGCTTTTTATTTTGGTGTAGTCTCAATAGTTTATTTTTTGCTTTTGTTTCCCTCAGGAGACATATCCATAAATAGGTTGCTAAGGCTGATGTTCATGAGATTATTACCTATGTTTTCTCTAAGGAGTTTTATGGTTTCCCATCTCAAATTTAAATCTTTAATCCATTTTGAGTTTAATTTTGTGAACAGTGTAAGAAAGTGGTCCAGTTTCTTCAGTTTTTCCATCACCATTTACTGAAGAGACTGTCTTTTTCCCATTGTGTATTCTTGCCTCTTGTTTCATAAATTAATTAAACTGTAAAGGTGTGTGTTTACTTTGGGGCTCTCTATCCATTTCCATTGATCTATATGTCTGGGTGTTTGTGCCAAGTCTATATTATGTTAATTACTATCGCTTTCTTGTATATCCTGAACTCTGGAATTGTGGTGCTTCCAGCTTTATTCTTCATTCTCAAGATGCTTTACTATTTCAGGCTTTTGTGGTTCTACACAAATTTTAGTATTAATTGTTCTAGTTCTGTGAAAAATGTTTTGGTATTTAGGTAGGGATTGCATTGAATTTAAAGATTGCTTTGATTATGGAAATTTTAACAATAGTCTCCCAATCCATGAACATGGACTATCTTTAAATTTGTGTCATCTTTAATTTCTTTCACTGTCTTATGCTTTATAGAGTACAGGTCTTTCACTTCCATGGTTAAATTTATCCCTAGTATTTTATTTTTGGGGGACAATTGTAAATGAGATTGTTTTCTTAATTTCTATTTTTGCTACTTTATTATTAGTGTATAGAAATGCAGCAGATTTCTGTATATTAATTTTGTATCCTGAAACTCTACTGAATTCATTTACCATTTCTAATAGTTTTTGGTGGAGTCTTTAGGTCTCTCTCTATATAGTATCACGTCATCTGAAAATAATGAAAATTTTATATTTACTACCAATTTTGATGCCTTTCATTTCTTTTTCTTGTCTGATTGCTGCAGCTAGGACTTCCAGTACTGTGTTGAATAAAAGTGGTAAGAGTGGACATACTTGTCTTATTCCTGATTTTAAAGGAAAAGGTTTCATTTTTTTCACTATTGAGTATGATACTGGCTGTGGGTTTTTCATATATGGCCTTTATTATCTTGATATATGTTACTCCTAAATCTACTTTGTTGAAAGTTTTTTCATGAATGAATGTTATATCTTGTCAAATGTTTTTCCTGCATCTATTGAGATGATTATACCTTTTTTTAAATTATTTGTCTTGTTAATGTGATGTATCACATTAATTTGCAAATATTGAACCACCTTTGCATCCTGGAATAAATCCCACTTGATTTGGGGGAATGATTTTTTAAATATATTGTTGGATTTCGTTTGCTCATATGTTATTGAGGATTTTTGCATCTGTGTTCATCAGAGAAATTGGACTGTGGTTTTCTTTTTCTTTTTTTGTAGTGTCTTTGTTTGGCTTTAGTATCAGGGTAATGCTGGCCTCATATGAATTTGGACGTTTTCCTTCTATTTTTTGGAATAGTTTGAGAAGAGTAATTTGAGAAGAAATAATATTAACTCCTCTTTAGATGTTTGATATAAATCTGTGAAGCCATGTGATCCTGAACTTTGTTTTTCGGGAGTTTTTTGATTACTGATTGAATTTCATTGCTGGTCTGTTTAAATTTTCTATTTCTTCCTGATTCGGTTTTGGGAAGTTATATGATTCTAGGAATTTACCTTTCATGTGTCTGTTGACCATCTGTATGTCTTCTTTGGAGAAACATCTGTTCATGTTTTCTGTTCTTTTTAATTGGATTATTTGGTTTTTTTTTTTTGGTGTGGAGTTGTATTAATTCTTTATATATTTTGGATAATAACCTTTTATCAGATATGTCATCTGCAAATATCTTCTCCCATTCAGTAGGTTGTCTTTTAGTTTTATTGATGGTTTCCTTTGCTGTGCAGAAGCCTTTATTTTTGATACAATCCCAATTGTTTATTTATTTTTTTTTTTTGCTTTTATTTCTTTTACCTCAGGAGACATATCTAGAAAAATGTTGCTACTGCTGATGTCAGAGAAATTACTGCCTGTGCTCTCTTCTAGGATTTTTATAATTTCAAGTCTCATATTTAGGTCTTTAATCCATTTGGAGTTTATTTTTGTGTATGGTGTAAGAAAGTAGTCCACTTTCATTCTTTTGCATGTAGCTTGCTCAGTTCCCCCAACACCATTTGTTGAAGAGACTGTCCTTTTCCCATTGGATATTCTTTCCTGCTTTGTCAAAGATTCATTGACCATATAATTATGGGTTTGTTTCTGGGCTTTTTATCATGTTCTATTGATCTTTTTATCTATTTTTGTGTCAGTACTGTACTGTTCTGATTACTACAGCTTTGTAATATAACTTGAAATCTGGAAATATGATGCCTCCAGCTTTGTTTTTTCTATATCAAGATTGTTTTAACTATTCAGGGTCTTTTGTGGTTCCATACAAATTTGAGAATTATTTGTTCTAGTTCTGTGAAAAATGCTGCTGGTATTTTGATAAGGATTGCATTGAATCTGTAGTTTGCTCTAGGTAGTATGGACATTTTTGTCCAAGAACAATATTTGTTCTTCCAATACATGAACATAGACTATCTTTACATTTATTTGTATATTCTTCAATTTCTTTTGTCAGTGTTTTAGAATGTTCAGAGTACAGTTCCTTCACTCTTGGTTAAGTGTATTCCTTGGTATTTTATTATTTTTGGTGTAATTGTAAATGGGATTGCTTAATTTCTCTTTCTCTTGTTTCATCATTAGTGTATAGAAATGCAATGGACTTCTGTACATTGATTTTGTATTCTGTGACCTTAGTGAATGCATTGACCAATTCTAGTACTTTTTGGTGGAATCTTTAGGGTTTTCTATATATAGTATCATGTCATCTATTAGTGAAAGTTTCACTTCTTCCTTACCAATTTGGATGCCTTTTATTCCTTTTTATTTTCTGATTGCTGTGGCTAGGACTTCCAGTACTGTGTTGAATAAAAGTTGTAAGAGTGGACACCTTGTCTTGTTCTTGAACTTAGGGGGAAAGCTTTCAGTTTTTTACCATTAAGTGTTATGTTAGCTGTGGGTTTTTCACATATGGTTTTTATTATGTTGAGGTATATTCCCTCTAAAGCTACTTTGTTAAGGGTTTTTATCACAAATGGATGTTGTATTTTTGTCACATGCTTTGTATCTATGAAATGATCATATGGTTTTATCCTTTCTCTTACTGATGTGATGTATCAGATTGATTTACAAATATTGAACCACTTTTGCATCCCGGGAATAAATTCCATTTGATCGTGGTGAATGATTTTTTAATGTATTGTTGGATTCAGTTTGCTAATATTTTGTTGAAGAGTTTTGCATCTGTGTTCATCAGAGATATTAGTCTGTAGTTCTCTTTTCTGCAGTTTCTTTATCTGGTTTTGGTATCAGGGTAATGTGCGCCTCATAGAATGAATTTGGAAGCTTTCCTTCCTCTTCTGTTTTTGGAATAATTTGAGAAGAGTTAGTATTAACTGTTCTTTAAATGTTTGGTAGAATTCTCCTGTGAAGCCGTCTGGTCCTGAACTTTTATTTGTTGGGAATTTTTGATGACTGACTCAATATCATTGCTGGTAATTTGTTCAAATTTCTATTTCTCCCTGATTCAGTTTTGGTAGACTATACGTTTCTGGGAATTTGTCTTTTTCTTCTAGTTTGTTCAATTTGTTGGCATGTAAATTTTCATAATATTCTCTTATAATCCTTTCTATTTCTATAGCTTTGGTTTTTATTTCTCCTCTTTCATTTCTGATTTTGTTTATTTGAGCTCTCTTTTTTTTAAGTATGGCTAAAGATTCACAATTTTGTTGATCTTTTCTAAGAAGCTGCTCCTGGTTTCATTGATCTGTTCTATTGTTTTTTAGTGTCTATTTCATTTACTTCTGCTCTAATCTTTGTTATTTCCATCCTCCTACTGGTTTGGATTTTGTTTGCCTTTCTTTTTCTAGCTCCTTTAGGTGTAAGGTGAGGTTGTTTGAGATTTTTCTTGCTTCTTGAGGCAGGCCTATATTGCTATGAAGTGCTTTCTTCAAACTATTTTTGCTTCATCCCACAGATTTGGACCAATATGTTTCCATTTTCCTTTGTCCCCATGTATTTTTTGATTTCTTCTTTGGTTTCTTGGTTTACCCATTGGTTGTTTAGTAGCATGTTGTTTAGCCTCCATGGGTTGGTGTTTTTTCTAGCTTTTTCTTAAAATTTATTTCTAGTTTCATACTTTGGTAGTTAGAAAAGATTCTTGTTATGATGTCAATCTTATTAACTTTGAGACTTTTTTTGCAGCTATAGTGGAGAATGTTCCCTGTGCACGTGAAAAGAATGTGTATTCTATTTTCTAATGGAATGTTTAGTATATATCTGTTAGTTCTATCTTGTCTAATATGTCACACAAAGCCACTGTTTCCTTGTTGATTTCCTGTCTGGATGATCTATCTATTGATATAAATTGGGTGTTAAAGTCCCCTACTATTATTGTATTACTTTCAATTTCTCCCTTTAATATTGCCTTGTTTAGGTGCTCTGTTGGGTGCATAGATATTTACAATTGTTATATCCTCTTGTTGGATTGTTCCCTTTATCATTATGTTATGCTCTCCTTTGTCTCTTACTATATAGTCTTTGTTTTAAAGTATTTTGTCTAAGTTTATAACCCCAGCCTTTTTCTTTTTGTTTTTTTGTTTTTTTTTTTTCCCCATTTCCATGTTCAGGGTATATCTTTATTCAAAATCCCTTCACTTTCAGTCCATATATGCCTTGGGTCTGAGGTCAGTGTGTTGTAGGCAGAATATATAGGTCTTTTTTTTTTTAATCCATTCAGTCATCCTTTGTTTTTTGATTGAAGCATTTAGTCCATTTATATTTAAAGCAATTATTGACAGATACATACTTTGTCATTTGTTTTCTGATTGTTTTTGTTGTTCTTCCCTATTCCTTTCTTCTTCTCTTGCTCTCTTCCCTTATGATTTGATGCCTTTTTTAGTAATAAGCTTGGATTACTCTTTTTTTTTTTTTCTTTGTATCTATCATAGGTTTTTCATATGTGGTTACCATTAGGTTCATATATAGCATCTTATGTGTATAGCAGTCTCTATTAAGTTGTTGGTTGTTTAAATTCTAACTCATTCTGAAAGTACTATATTTTTACTCCCCCTCTATGTTTTATGTATATGATGTCATACTTTACATATTTTATTTATTCGTTGACTAATTTTTATTGATATAAGTGATTTTACTAGTTTTGTGTTTTAACCTCCATACTGGCTTTATTTTATTTTATTTATTTTTAAGATTTATTCATTTATTTGAGAAAGAGTGCACAAATGGGGAGAGGGCCCGAGGAAGAAGGAGAAAGATTCTCAAGCAGACTCCCTGCTGAATGTGGAGCTGATGCCAGGCTCGATCTCACAAACCTGAGATCATGACCTGAGCCAAAATCAAGAGTTGGATGATTAACTCACTGAGCCACCCAGGTGCCCCTGTACTGGCTTTATAAGTGATTAATCTACTACTTTTATTATAGGTTTGATTTTACCTGTGTAATTTTTTTTTCATAATTTTATTTCTAGTTATGGCCTTTTTTCCCCCCTCTTAAGTAATTCCCTTTAACATTTCTTGTAAAGCTAGTTTAGCAGTAAAGAACTCCTTTAACTTTTATTTTTTTCAGGAAACTCTTCATCTCTTCTGTTCTGAGTAATAACCTTGCTGGGTATTCTAGATTGTAGATTTTTTCCTTTCAGCACTTTGAAAATATCATGCCATTCCCTTTAGGCCTGTAGAATTTATTCCGAAAAAAATGAGCTGATCATCTTATGGGCTTTCCCTTGTGTGTTACTGTTTTTTACTTGCTGCTTTTAAAATTCTCTCTTTATCATTACATTTTGCTACTTTAATTCTTGTATGTCTTGGCAAGGATCTCCTTGGGTAAATCTTATTAGAACCTCTCTGTGCTTTCTGGACCTAGATATCTGTTTCCTTTCCCTCATTAGGGAAGTTTTCAGCTATTATTTCTTCAAATAAGTTTTCTGACCCCTTCTCTCTCTCTCTCCTCCTTCTAGGATCCCTATAATGCAATATTATTGCACTTGATGATGTCCCTGAGTCCCCTTAACCTATTCTCATTTATTATTATTTTTATTAGTCACTGTTCAGCTTGGTTGCTTTCCATTGCTCTGTCTTCCAGATCACTGATTCTTTCTTCTGTATCTGCTAATCTGTTGATTCCCTCTAAAGTATGTTTTATTTTAGCTGTTGAATTCTTCAGTTCTGATTAGTTCTTTTTTTATTTTCAATCTCTTCTTTGAATTTCTCCAAGAGTTCATTCATTGTTTTCTCAAGTCCAGTGAATATCTTTATGACAATTACTTTGAATTCTTTTCAGGCATATTGCTTATTTCTGTTTCATTTAGCTCTTTACTGTGATTTTGTCTTGTTTCATTTAGGACATATCTCTTTGTCTCTTCTTTGGTCTAATACTCTGTGTTTCTGTGTATTAGGGTATGACAGCTACCTCTCCTGGTCTTGAAAGTAGTGGCCTGCCTTGTTTAGAAAAGGTACTGTGGTGCTCTTTAGCACAATCCCCCAATTTTAAAATCTCCTTTAGTTAACTTCCCACTGGTTTTCAATGGTAGAAGTAATGTGGACTCATTTTCTCAGTGTGGGTTCCCAGTGCCAGGGGTGCCTCTTTGTGGTCTGATCCCCTTACTTCTCCTTGCTTATGGTGTGTCTCCCATTTGTGATTAGTCATGCTGAGGTTTGGTTCCCAACTTAGTCTCTGCCCCTCTTCTTTCAGTGTGGTTTTCTCACTGTTAGTAGCTGTAGAACATCTGTTCTGCCTGTCTTCAGGTCATTTTCAGAGTTAGTGACATAAATGTAGCTGTTACCTTGTTGTGTTTGGGTCACAGTGAGCTTAGGATGCTCCTACTCTGCCATCTTCCCTGAGTCGCTCCTGTTTTCTAAATATATATATTTTTTTCTTTTTTGAGAAGTATCTAGACAAAATGTGAAAGAGCTATATAGTAGGTAAGAAATCTGCTTAAAGGCTATACTTACCTAATAGTCTGTATTATATTTCATGGCTTAGGCTTTCCAGCTTCCCAGAATTTACAGAAGTCTTACAGAAGTAGATGTTAGTGATATTACTGAATCATTAGTAAAATAATAAAAATAATTTAGATCATAGAGGAGACAATATAGTGGAACAAATTGTAAACCCATTAGAGTAGAAATTTTGTCTCTCTTGCTCACCAGTGAATTCTTCATATGTGGTATAGCATTCAAACACAATAGGCATTCCAAAATTACTGGGTGATTATCTCAGCAAAAGAGGTAAAGTAAATCTAACCTCAGTTTTGCTTCAGTGACCCACCTTTATGTAACTATCTTAACTAGATTGTGAGTTTCTTAGATTTTGCCAAAACCAATTATCAGTTATCTGGCCTCATTTTACTCAACCTCTCAGTAGCATTTGTAACAGTTGACCATTTCCTTTTTCCTAAAGCAACTTTATTTTCTAAGTGTTTGCCATCTTTATTTGGTGTTCTCCAACCTTGCTGGCTGCTTCCTTTTGGCCTTTTTTCAACCCCTCTCCTCTACCAGACTTTTAAATGTTGGAGTTCCCAGGGCTCTATTCTTGGTTGTTTTCCTAGCTACACTTAGTGATTCAGTCCAGTACTTCAAACAGAAGGCAGTCTCATAAAAATCCTGGGAGGATAACAACCTATTGGAAAACAGGGGTGGTACCTGGGCCTGGATGAAGGAGCTAGATCTTTTTTTTTTTTTCATTTCTGGAAACAGCCCCCATAAGTTCTAAAGAATTAGTCCTGCCTGCTTCATGTCAACAAAGAAATATGTTCCATTTGGCAAGCAGTGGACATGTCTTAAGAAAATATTAAGTTTTAAAGTCAGATGCACCTGGGGGGCAGAGCAAGATGGCGGAGGAGTAGGAGACCTGGATTTCGTCTGGTCTCAGGAATTCAGCTGAATAGGGATCAAACCATTCTGAACACCTACAAACTCAACAGGAGACCGAAGAAGAGAGTAACAACAACTCTCTGAACAGAGAAGCGACCACTTACTGGAAGGTAGGACGTGCGGAGAAGTGAATCAGAGGCGATATTCAGGAGGATAGACGGCGGGGGAGGGGGCCTCCGTCGGCCACTTGTGGCAAGTGATAGAGCCGCGGAGCACAAAATTGGAACTTTTAGAAGTCGGCTCCGCTGAGGGACGTGGCTCCAGTGGCTAAGCGGGGGGTGGAAACCTCGCAGGACTGTGTGGTCTCAGGACCCTCGGGGTCACAGAAAGACTGGGGGTGCCTGAGTGCGGCAGAGCTCCCAGGTATCGGAGCGGGGAAGCTGGCTGCAGAGACGGAGCCGAGGCGTGGGCTTTCAGCTCAGGGTTGCCACAAACTGTGATCCATGGCCCAGTCGGGCGACTGCTCCTCCAGCAGGGACCCAATAAGTGGCAGAGCTGGGGAGACTCCCCTTCCTCCCTGGGGAGGAGCAGCACGGGACCGCACTGCAGGGATCTGCTGGGTTTGGAGACTCCACACGGGGTCGGGTGCCAGAGATACAAACGCTCAGTCACAGGCCAGGTGAGCACGGAGTACGGCCAGAGACCGGGGAGACAGGAGTGACTGCTTTTCTCTGGGGGCACAGTGAGGAGCGGGGCCCCGAGTTCTCGGCTCCTCTGGCTGGAGATTGGGAAGGCACCATTTTCACCCTGGTCCTCCAAAGCTGTACCAAGAGCTTGCAGGGAACAAAAGCTCCTGAGAGCAAACCCGAGCAGCTTGCTTAGTCCAGACCGACAAGCGCGGGGCAATTCCGCCTCCGACAAAGACATTTCGGAACCACGGCAACAGGCCCCTCCCCCAGAAGATCAGCACAAACAGCCAGCAAGCCAAGACCAAGTTTACCAATCAAGGAGAATGGGAGAACTCCAGCGCTAGGGGAATACTGCACATAGAATTCATGGCTTTTTTTTTACCATGATTCATCAGTTTTTCAAAGTTAAATTTTTTAACTGTGTTTTTTTTAATTTTTCTTTTTCCCTTTTTCAACCAACATCTTATCAATACCTTTTAAAAAAACATTTTTTATTTTTCATTTTTAGAGTCATATTTTATCCCTTCATAGTAGTTACCCTTATTTTTGGCATATATATATATAAAATGTTCTCTCTTTAAAATTTTGAGTTACAGTTTCTTCTAACAGATCAAAATACACCCTAAAACACTAGTGTATGGCTTTGTTCTATTCTCCTGCCTGATCACATTCTCTCCCTTTTTTTTTCTTTTTTTTTTATCTTCTTCTTTCTTTTTTCAAACAACTTCTTATCTTATCAATTCCTTTTATAAAATCTTTTATAATTTTCATCTTTACAGTCATCTGCCATCCCTTCATTGTATCAACCCTTATTTTGTACATATATAAGTCTTTCTTCCTTTAAAATTTTAGGAGGCACTTTTTTCTAACAGACCAAAATCTAGTGTGTGGCACTGATCTATGCACTAGCCTGATCATATTTGATCATAATCTGTTTTTTTTTGTATTGTTCTGTTTTTGTTTTTATCTTTTTCTTTCTTTTTTCTTTCTTTTCTCTTTCTTTTTTCTTTCTTTCCCTTTCTTTTCCCCTGGTTTCAGGTCTTTTCTGATTTGTATAGAGTATATTTGCTGGGGACGTTGTTAAACTGTTAGTATTTTGTTCTCTCATTCATCTGTTCTCCTCTGGAAAAAATGACAAGATGAAAAAAATCACCTCAGCAAAAAGAACAAGAGGTAGTACTGTCTGCCAGGGACCTACTCAATACGGACATTAGTACGATGTCGGACCTAGAGTTCATAATCATGACTTTAAAGATACTAGTTGGGCTTGAAAAAAGTGTGGAAGTTATTAGAGAAACTGTTTCTGGAGAAATAAAATAACTAAAATCTAACCAACTCGAAATCAAAAAGTCTATTAATGAGGTGCATTCAAATGGGGGCACTAACTGCTAGGATAAATGAGGCAGAAGAGAGAATCAGCAATATAGAAGACCAAATGATAGAAAATAAAGAGGCTGAGAAAAAGAGAGATAAACAAGTAAAGGATCACGAGGGCAGAATTCGAGAGATAAGCGATACAATAAGATGAAACAACATTAGAATAATTGGGATCCCAGAAGAAGAAGAAAGAGAGAGAGGGGCAGAAGGTATATTGGAGCAAATGATAGCAGAGAACTTCCATAATGTGAGGAAGGAAACAGGCATCAAAATCCAGGAGGCACAGAGAACCCCTCTCAAAATCAATAAAAATACGTCAACACCTTGACATCTAATAGTAAAACTTACAAGTCTCAGAGACAAAGAGAAAATCCTGAAAGCAGCTCAGGAGAAGAGATATGTAACCTACAATGGTAGAAACATTAGACTGGCAACAGACCTATCCACAGAGACCTGGCAGGCCAGAAAGGACTGGCATGATATCTTCAGAGCACTAAATGAGAAAAATATGCAGCCAAGAATACTATATCCAGCTAGGCTGTCATTGAAAATTGAAGGAGAGATAAAAAGCTTCCAGGACAAACAAAAACTAAAGGAATTTGCAAACACAAAACCAGCCCTACAAGAAAGATTGAAAGGGGTCCTCTAAGCAAAGAGAGAGCCTAAAAGCAGCATAGATCAGAAAGGAACACAGACAATATAGAGTCACAGTCACCTTACAGACAATACAATGGCACTAAATTCATACCTTTCAGCAGTTACCCTGAATGTAAGTGGGCTAAATGCCCCAATCAAAAGACACAGGCTATCAGATTGGATTAAAAAACAAGACCCATCGATATGCTGTCTGCAAGAGACTCATTTTAGACCCAAAGACACCCACAGATTGAAAGTGAGGGGGTGGAAAACAATTTACCATGCTAATGGACACCAAAAGAAAGCTGGGGTGACAATCCATATATCAGACAAATTAGATTTTAAAACAAAGACTCTAATAAGAGATGAGGAAGGACACTATATCTTACTTAAAGGGTCTATCCAACAAGAATATCTAACAATTGTAAATATCTATGCCCCTAACGTGAGAGCAGCCAATTATATAAGGCAATTAATAACAAAAGCAAAGAAACACATTGACAACAATACAACAATAGTGGGGGACTTTAACACCCCCCTCACTGAAATGGACAGATCATCTAAGCAAAAGATCAACAAGGAAATAAAGACTTTAAATGATACACTGGACCAAATGGACTTCACAGATATATTCAGAACATTCCATCCCAAAGCAACGGAATACACATTCTTCTCTAGTGCCCATGGAACATTCTCCAGAATTGATCACATCCTAGGTCACAAATCAGGTCTCAACCAGTACGAAAAGATTGGGATCATTCCCTGCATATTTTGAGACCACAATGCTTTGAAACTAGAACTCAATCACAAGAGGAAAGTCAGAAAGAACTCAAATACATGGAGGCTAAAGAGCATCCTACTAAAGAATGAATGGATCAACCAGGAAATTAAAGAAGAATTAAAAAAATTCAAACCAATGAAAATGAAAACACAACTGTTCAAAATCTTTGGGATACAGCAAAGGCAGTCCTGAGAGGAAAGTATATAGCAATACAAGCCTTTCTCAAAAAACAAGAAAGGTCTCAAATACACAACCTAACCCTACACCTAAAGGAGCTGGAGAAAGAACAGCAAATATAGCCTAAACCCAGCAGGAGAAGAGAAATAATAAAGATCAGAGCAGAAATCAATGAAATAGAAACCAGAAGAACAGTAGAACAGATCCACGAAACTAGGAACTGGTTCTTTGAAAGAATTAACAAGATTGATAAACCCCTGGCCAGACTTATCAAAAAGAAAAGAGAAATGACCCAAATCTACAAAATCATGAATGAAAGAGGAGAGATCACAACCAACACTGAAGAAATACAAACAATTATAAGAACATATTATGAGCAACTCTATGCCAGCAAATTAGATAACCTGGAAGAAATGGGTGCATTCCTAGAGATGTATCAACTACCAAAATTGAACCAGGAAGAAAGAGAAAACGTGAACAGACCTATAACCACTAAGGAAATTGAAGCAGTCATCCAAAATCTCCCAACAAACAAAAGCATGGGCTTCCTAGGGGAATTCTATCAGACATTTGAAGAAGAATTAATACCTATTCTCCTGAAACTGTTCCAGAAAATAGAAATGGAAGGAAGACTTCCAAACTCATTTTATGAGGCCACCATTACTGTGATCCCAAAACCAGACAAAGACCCCATCAAAAAGGAGAATTACAGACCAATATCCTTGATGAACATGGATGCAAAAATTCTCACCAAAATACTAGCCAATAGGATCCAACAGTACATTAAAAGGATTATTCACCACGACCAAGTGGGATTTATTCCTGGGCTGCAAGGCTGGTTCAACATCCGCAGATCAATCAACATGATACAATACATTAACAAAAGAAAGAACAAGAATCATATGATCCTCTCAAGAGATGCAGAAAAAGCATTTGACAAAGTACAGCATCTTTTCTTGATCAAAACTCTTCAGAGTATAGGTATAGAGAGTACACACCTCAATATCATAAAAGCCATCTATGAAAAACCTACAGTGAATATCATTCTCAATGGGGAAAAGCTGAGAGCTTTTCCCCTAAGGTCAGGAGCGGCAGGGATGTCCACTCTCACCACTGCTATTCAAAATAATATTAGAAGTCCTAGCCACAGCAATCAGACAACAAAAAGAAATCAAAGGCATCCAAATCGGCAAAGAAGAAGTCAAACTCTCACTCTTTGCAGATGATATGATACTGTATGTGGAAAACCCAAAAGACTCCACCCCAAAACTGCTAGAACTCATACAGGAATTCAGTAAAGGAGCAGGATATAAAATCAATGCACAGAAATCAGTGGCATTCCTATACACCAATAACAAGACAGGAGACAAATCAAGTCGATCCCATTTACAATTGCACCCAAAACCATAAGATACCTAGGAATAAATTTAACCGAAGAGGCAAAGAATCTGTACTCAGAAAACTATAAAATAGTTGAGTACTATAAAATAGTTGAGTACATGAAAGAAATTGAAGAAGACATGAAGAAATGGAAAAACGTTCCATGCTCATGGATTGGAAGAACAAACATTGTGAAGATGTCAATGCTACCTATAGCAATCTACACATTCAATGCAATGCCCATCAAAATACCATCCACTTTTTTCAAAGAAATGGAACAAATAATCCTAAAATTTGTATGGAACCAGAAGAGACTCCGAATAGCCAGAGGCATGTTGAAAAAGAAAAGCAAAGCTGGCGGCATCCCAATTCCGGACTTCCAGCTCTATTACAAAGCTGTCATCATCAAGACAGTATGGTACTGGCACAAAAACAGACACATAGATCCATGGAACAGAAGAGAGAGCCCAGAAATGGACCCTCAACTCTATGGTCAACTCATCTTTGACAAAGCAGGAAACAATGTCCAATGGAAAAAAGGTAGTCTCTTCAACAAATGGTGTTGGGAAAATTGGACAGCCACATGCAGAAGAATGAAACTGGACCATTTCCTTACACCACACACAAAAATAGACTCCAAATGGTTGAAAGACCTAAACGTGAGACCGGAGTCCATCAAAATCCTAAAGGAGAACACAGGTAGCAAACTCTTCGACCTCAGCCGCAGCAACTTCTTCCTAGAAACACCGCCGAAGGCAAGGGAAGCAAGGGCAAAAATGAACTATTGGTATTTCATCAAGATAAAAAACTTTTGCACAGCAAAAGAAACATTCCACAAAACCAAAGGACAACCGACAGAATGGGAGAAAATATTTGCAAATGACATATCAGATAAAGGGCTAGTATCCAAAATCTCTAAAGAACTTATCAAACTCAACACCCAAGGAACAAATAATCCAATCAAGAAATGGGCAGAAGACATGAACAGACATTTTTCCAAAGAAGACATCCAAATGGCCAACAGACACATGGAAAAGTGCTCAACATCGCTCGGCATCAGGGAAATCCAAATGAAAACCTCAATGAGATACCACCTCACACCAGTCAGAATGGCTAAAATTAACAAGTCAGGAAACGACAGATGTTGGCGGGGATGCGGAGAACGGGGAACCCTCCTACACCGTTGGTGGGAATGCAAGCTGGTGCAGCCCCTCTGGAAAACAGTATGGAGGTTCATCAAACAGTTGAAAATCGAGCTACCATATGATCCATCAATTGCACTACTGGGTATTTACCACAAAGATACAAATGTAGGGATCCGAAGGGGTACGTGCACCCTGATGTTTATAGCAGCAATGTCCACAATAGCCAAATTGTGGAAAAAGCCAAGATGTCCATCGATAGATGAATGGATAAAGAAGATGGTGTATATATACAGAATGGAATATTATGTAGCCATCAAAAGCAATGAGATCTTGCCATTTGCAATGACATGGATGGAACTGGGGGGTGTTATGCTGAGTGAAATAAGTCAATCAGAGAAAGACATATATCATATGACCTCACTGATATGAGGAATTCTTAATCTCAGGAAACAAACTGAGGGTTGCTGCAGTGGTAGGGGTGGGAGGGAAGGGGTGGCTGGGTGATAGACATTGGGTAGTGTATGTGCTATGATGCGTGCTGTGAATTGTGCAAGACTGTTGAATCACAGATCTGTACTTCTGAAACAAATAATGCAACATATGTTAAGAAAAAAGAAGAAGATAGCAGGAGGGGAAGAATGAAGGTGAGTAAGTTGGAGGGGGGATCAACCATGAGAGACGATGGACTCTGAAAAACAAACTGAGGGTTCTAGAGGGGAGGAGGGTGGGGGGATGGGTTAGCCTGGTGATGGGTATTAAAGAGGGCACATTCTGCGTGGAGCACTGGGTGTTATGCACAAACAATGAATCATGGAACACTACATCAAAAACTAATGATGTAATGTATGGTGATTCACATAACAATAATAAAAAAATTTAAAAAAAGCATAAAAAAAGTCAAATGCACCTGAATTCGAATAGCCCCCCCCCCCCACCAAACACTGCCCCAATATACCACCAATCAAGTAGAAAGGTGTTGAGTTGAGTCTTGGGCAAATTATTACTTTCTCTAAACCTCAATTTCTTCATTTGATAAAAAGGGGTAACAAGAATTACCTCATAGGATTGCTGTGCAAATTGAATTAGTTCATATTTTTTAATCAACTTCTAGATATTCAGAAGATCCTCCTTTTCTTTAACATTTAGTTTGTCTAGTGCTAAATTCACTGTTGGGACAGAGTTTGTGCTATAGGACCAGGCACTAAAATACATTATTTTGGTTCTTACAGTAATACTGACTGTTAGCCCAATAAGTTAGGAAGAGATTATAATACACAAAATACACAGTTTTTTGGACCCACTAGGCTTACTCTGAAATGTATATACTGTTTCTCTCTCTCTGCTCACAAAGCATCTTTCAGGTATTTGGAAGCACTGGAATATGCTCTGCAATTAAACTTGGCATGGAAACCCCATCAAAATTGCTACTGCTGGAAATGTACTTTACTGTCTTTTCCTTCTTTTGGTGGCATAGCTGCTGATGTAGGTTTGTCTCAGATCTGGTTATAGGATCAAAGTTATACAAGTCAAAGAATTATTCTCAACCCAAGGAAAATTCCAACTCTGCTGTTATTCAGGGAAAACAACTAAAAGTTCAATAACCAAAAATTCTGTATAAGTTGTAACCTAGAATAAAAAGTATATGGGAATTGTTACTCAGGTATCAAAGGGAGGCAACAACTGAAATTATTTTAGGGGCACCTCGGTGGCTCAGTCGGTTAAGCGTTTGAGTATTGGTTTCGGCTCAGATCATGATCTCAGGGTCTTGGGATTCAGCCCCAGGTGGGGCTCCACGCTCAGCAGGGAATCTGATTGAGAGTCTCTCTCTCCATCTTCCTCTGCCTCTCTACCCACCTATCTCTCTCTAAAAATAAATAAATCTTTACAAAATTATTTTCATCATCATGCAACCAAGGAATCATGTTTGATTATCTCTGAATTGATGTTGATTTCTGATTTCATTTTACTTTTCATCCAAATCGTATTTATTTTTATTTGGCAATAATACATTCATTGGCTATATAATTGAAAAGGTGTTTTAAAAAAGTATATAGAAAAATTCTCTCGTTCACCCTGTCCCCAAGTACTCAGTTCCCCACTTCACCTCCCTAGAAGTAAATAATATTATCACTTTGTTATGTATCCTTTCAAGGATACTATATTCACATACAAGCATATATGCTTTCCAGATAAACATATAGTTATCAATGTATATATATACAGATACACACATACACATATATATACACATCGTCCACTTTTTTACACATATACTAGCATGCCCTACTATTCTGTACTTTGTTTCACTGAACAGTATTGTCTTTGAGATGGCTTTATATCAATGCATAAAATACATTCTTTATGTTTGCACAGAATTCCACTGAATGGATATTTCCTAGTTTGTTTACTCTGCCCCAGTGATGGAAATTTAGGGTTTTTTCTAATGTTATATTATTACAAACAATGCTGGAAAAGAAGCTTACACATACCATTTTGTAATTTGTGAAAGTATATCTGTTGGCTAAAAGTTCAAGATGTGTAATTGACAAAACAAGAGACATACAGATTTGTAATTTTAATAGATACTGGAAGATTATCCTCCAAAGAGATTTTATTAATTTTCACTTTCCTAGCAATATATAAAAGTACCTTTTCCCACCACATCTCAGTAATACACTGTTCTACTAAAGTTGTTTTTTTCCTTTCTTTCTTGATTTGATAAATATAAAAAATTATTACTAAAGAGTTTCCATTTAAATTTCTCTTATTAGTGATGAGTTTAAACACTTTTCGTATGTTAAGAAACCAATTCACTCCCTGATCAAAGGTTTGTTCATTTCTTTTATTGGTTTGTGGAATTTTGATCAGTAGGATATCTATTCTATCTTAAGGAAATTGGATTTTTGTCCTCATAAGGGTTGCAAACTTAATTTTTGTCCTATCATCTTTTTTGATTTTGTTTATAGCAGTTTTTTTCTGCATGTGTTTTTTTTAAATTACATTGTCAATTGTTTCAGTTTGTATCATATTTATGTCATATTGAGAAATACCTTCTCTACTTTGAAATTACTTTAAAAATCCTAGCCAGTGTTTTTATCTAGAATTTTTATAGTTTCTTCATAAACCTGTGCCTCACTGGAATTTGTTTTGATGTTAGGTGTCATGGAAGCATTGTTTTAAAGTAATGTTTTACAGCAACTTGGAAATAAAAGCTGAGTATAAATTATAACACAGAATCAAATCAACCTATTAATAAGGTTTTGCTTTGTATTCCATTTCTTTCTAAAATACAGCCTGGAGTACTGTGAAAAAAAAAAAACTTGTTTTATTATAGTGTCTAACAGGTCTTTCTGTCAATTGTTTTTATGAAATAGTGAATATGAAAAAAGTTGTTAAACTCAGCTTTAGGAATAAAATTATTTGCAATTTCATGTTAACCTCAGTATGATATTCTAAAAAGAAAAAAAAAACAACAACCCACCCAAAACCCTAATGTTAACTAATTTTTAATTATTACATAATTCTTCATAGCTTTTTTATACTAAATAGCTTAAAAGACAAAACAAATTAAAAGAGGTTTCATCCAATTCATATGGCTTTAAAAAATTTGAAACCTCCAAAGTTATGTTAAAAATAGATAAATTAGCAAATGTAACTTTTAAAAAAAATATTTATTTAGAGAGAGCAGGAGAGAACATGAGCCAGGAGAGAGGTGGGGAGAGGGCCTGAGAGAGGGGTAGGGGCAGAAACAGCCTCCCAAGGAGTCCCAGAGGACTCAGTCCCAGGACCCTGGCATCATGACCTGAGCCAAGGGCAGATGCTTAATGGCCTGAGCCACCCTGCAGATGTAAACTTTCTGGGAGAAAATGACTTAAGGAGTAACAGAAATCTGCGTGGGAGTGGGATGGAAGGAGGAATACAAACAAACACAAACGCATACTTTAATCCTTTCAGGAAACTATTCTGTGATTTTTCCATACAAACTAGCCTTATTCTTAGAATAGTCCTTGCTTAAGAAACACATTTTGTCTTTTAAAAATTTTAGTCTTTTCTCAGCTATTATCAAAAGCCATGTAGGCTTGACTATGCTAATTATGGTTTTGCTCAAAGATATCTCTTTTAGTTAAAAAAATTAAAGGGATTTTGTATTTAATTAACATGCATTCTAGGTTATTCTCATAATCAATTTAGATGTTGAAATTTTGACCATGTGAAACCGTAGTGGTAAATGTTGAAATACTAGGAACTCTGGTGATTGTTGAGCTAGGGAAGCCCCAAAGATAAATTTTTTCTTACTTTACCATTATCTCTACGTGTAAGGCGATTTGAGCCCTCTCTAAATTTTTCAATCCATGCAATAAAAACTTCTGTATAAGGCATTAGAATAGACACTAGTTATGCCAAGATAAATAACTCAAAGCCTTGCTTTCAAAGCTTTCCTTTCTTTTTCTTTTTCTTTCTTTCTTTCTTTCTTTTTCTTTCTTTCTTTCTTTCTTTCTTTCTTTCTTTCTTTCTTTCTTTCTTTCTTTCTTTCTTTCTTTCTTTCTTTCTTTTTCTTTCTTTCTTTCTTCTTTCTTTCTTTTTCTTTCTTTCTTTCTTTCTTTCTTTCTTTCTTTCTTTCTTTCTTTCTTTCTTTCTTTCTTTCCTTCTTTCTTTCTTTCTTTCTTTTTCTTTTTCTTTTTCTTTCTTGATTGAGAGAGGTGAGAGTGTGCGGGGGTGGAGGGAAAGAGGGAGAGAGAATTTTAAAACATGAGGCTCAATCTCACAACCCTGAGATCATGACCTGAGCTGAAATCAAAAGTAGACACTTAACCTACGGAGCCACCCAGGCGCCCCTTAAAGTTTATTTTCTACTGCACAGTTAACGAAGTATAGTCATAGACCTGTAGTATCAACATTACCTGGGAATTTAGAAAGGCACATCAGAGCCCTCCCCCACTCACACACACAAAGGAGCTACTGAATCAGAAGCTCTGAGGGTGGGGTCTAACAATCTGTAATTTAATCTGCAGGTGATTCTGTTGCATACTCAGGTTTGAGAATCACTGATCTACCTCAGAACTCAAAGTAAAGTGTAATTGCCATACAGTGTGGAAAGTACTCTGAGAAAGAAAAGATGGAGTGTTTTGTGAACACAAAGGAAGCTCAAATAGTGCCCGGCAGGGGGTAAGAGGGGGCCAAGGGAGGCTTTTTAGGAAACAGTGACTTTGAAGAAGACATATAAGGAGTAAGAAAGAATATAAAAAGTAAGAGTCAAGCAGGGTGTATTAGAGAAAGAAGGACGGGGTCTGGTGAGGGACAAAAGCAAGAGAGATCATTGCCAAATGAAGGAGGGCCCCACATATGCAAAACCTCAGAGGCTTATGAGGGGGTTTGATCCCTCCCAAAACCGAAGGTTGGAACAACTCTGAGGAGTCAGAGTGCCAAGCTGGTCATGAGGCTTAATCACAAATCTTTTAATACTAATAATAGTGAAAGCAGTACTGGTGAAATCAGCTAAGACTGAAGAGGAAAGCAGATGCTTTCTAAGCTAAGTTAAGGAGTTTGGATTTTTTCTGAAGGAAATGTAGTGCTTCTACGAGTACTAAGTAGAAACGTGGCATGTCAGATTTGTGTTTTATAAAGATGGGTCTGGCTACAGAATAGAGAATTGATTGGAGGGGTGAGCCTAGAAGCAAGGAGAGCAGCTAATGGGCTATTTGGGTAATCGAGCTAAATCCCTAATAGAACTGGACTTGTTCTTGAGAAAATAATTTATTTTCAAAAATACACCCTAGGTCTTCAGTGTATGTTGATTAAGAATGCATATGGAAAGATTAAAGTCTTATCTTTTAAATAAGGGTTTCCAATTTGGGGATTCCAGATAATTATAAAAAGTAAGGGGAATCAAGCATATTTTCAGCGTATTAAAAGTCCAGCAGGAATCACACATTTGTGTAATGGCAAATGAAAAATTTATGTTTCTTCCACTTTGGCTGTAGTTACGTCAACTCAGTATAGGTACCCTGGTCCCTAAATGCTGATTAGAAACTCCAGCTTGATCTTTACATATCACTGGAGAACAAAAACATGAGAAAAAGCTTTTTGCTTAACTGATGCGGTGTGAAAGAAGTGATAGGATCCATGGGAGAAAACAAGATACATGTATCTTGATATTTAAAGATTATAAACCGTGACGTTATCCATTTGATACAGCTCGACCCAAGTGAATTAGGTGGCTCCTCGAGTGTTAAGACAGAAAACTGACCTGAAATAAAAAGAAAATAAAAATTAAGTTGCATGAAAATGGTTCAGTTTTTGAGATAAAAATCATCTTTTATTTGTAAGTAATTACATTCAGAGATGCTGTGAGAGCGAAAGGCATCAGCCTCCATGAAAGCCCTGTGCTCCCGGTATTTGAGCAGGGTCCAGGTTCAGTGTTCATGTCACTCAAGCACCAAGAGCCTGCTGCAGTTTAATGCCATTTTGTTTGCCCTCAGATTCAGTTCCTCTCATCTCTTGAGTGGCAAGTGCTTTTGTAATCTGATGGAGCTGATGACAGTTTGGTTTTTTCATGAGGGACAATATAAACTGAATTTAGTAACTTCCTTTATGGGTACAAACTGATACGAATCTAAAAAAAAGTCTAAAACTTTTATGGAAACTAGAGGTCCCAGATCCAAGGTTCACCTCAAGGCGTTAGAAATGTAATGTGGTACTGATTGTACTTCGTGTGTTCCTCATTAAATGACCTAATGGACCTTATGTCTTGTAATTTGTGTCCAGAAAGTGCTGGTAGCACACTTATCTAGTGATTGATTCTCACTGATCAGTAGTTGTGTGCACTAAGAAACCATAAATGAGTCTAAGAGTAGTGTATTAGAACCGCTTTGGGCCGGCCGTAAGAACTATCTGATGGGATCATAACCGCTGTGCAGACGAGGACATTTCCACGCACTCTTGCTGACAGTAGTTCTGATTGAATTGCCACGAATCTAGCCACTGAGATGGTGCAGCCCCTTCATTTCATTTTTTTGTTGCCCAGCAGAGGAGATCCCATCCAGAGAGTTAAATGATAGGCTGTCGGAGCTGCAGAACCAGCTTGCAGCCCTGGGCTGTTTTCATGACCCTCCCAGTCCTTCCCTGTGCCTGCTCTGCTCCTGACTTCACTGAATGCGGTGACCTCACTGAGCTCCTTCCCTCTGCACCTTTTTTTCCCTTTTGGGTGGTTCACCTCCAGGGGTTAAGCTCACTGTGCCCACCAGAAGTCTCTGCCTCAGCTTCACAATACCTTGGGGGGAAGGGCACTTCTCTGGGCACTGCTCATGGGCCCTGCACTGAAGTAATTCTTCATTTTTTAACTCCCCGAATTTGTTTCTTACATTTATAAAATACCTTTTGCATTACGAATTTGGGATAACGTAGTAGTCCAGATTGATTTACAATTCTACATGCGTCAGCTATGAGTGCTGGGAGACTCAGGCTTTAGGATTGAAGAGTGTCTTTGTGCTCAGGACTCATGTGACAAATTTCTTAGGCTCCCATCTATCCTGTAGCTTACACTTGACTCCCAGAAGCTGCCCCATCGTTGCAAACACTGTGAAATATTCTTTAGAACTTCTTCAGTTACACCATGTTTTCTGAAGGCTTAGGACCTGGACTACTCATCTTATTCAGGTGTAAAAATATCATAGATTTTTATAAAGAAAAAATGTACCAGTTTTAGTTCTGCATTTTGAAGACATTTAAGATTTTTTTTTTTTTAAAGATTTTATTTATTTATTTGACAGAGAGAGACAAAGCGAGAGAAGGAACACAAGCGGGCGGGGGGTGGGGGGAAGGAGAAGCAGGCTTTCCGCTGAGCAGGGAGCCCGATGCGGGGCTCGATCCCAGGACCCTGAGATCATGACTTGAGCTGAAGGCAGATGCTTAACGACTGAGCCACCCAGGTGCCCCAGAAGACATTTAGGATTATGTTAACTTTTCTGAACTTTGAAGCACTATAGGTAAAAGTGTTCTAGGAGAATTTGATTAGTTGTTCCATAGAAGAAAAGCAGTTAAGACATTGCCTGTGTGTATTATTTATTTCCTGTTTTTATCAATGGCTCCCTTTAACATCAAGCATTTCTCCCTCAGACACAAAGACCTTATTTTATGTTTTTTAATTTTTTTTTTATTATGTCCAGTTAGCCACTGTATAGTACATCATTAGTTTTTGATGTAGTGTTCAATGATTCATTAGTTGCATATAACACCCAGTGCTCATCACAACACGTGCCCTCCTTAATACCCATCACCCTGTTACCCCCTTCCCCAACCCCCCCTTCCCTCTGAAACCCTCAGTTTGTTTCCCGGGGTCCTTAGTCTCTCATGGTTCATCTCCCCCTCTGATTTCTCCCCCTTCAGATTTCCCTCCCTTCCCCTATGGTCCTCCGGGCTATTGCTTATGTTCCACATATGAATGAAACTATATGATAATTGTCTTTCTCTGCTTGACTTACTTCACTTAGCATGATCCCCTCCAGTTCCATCCATGTCAGTGCAAATGGTGATTATTCATCCTTTCTGATGGCTGAGTAATATTCCATTGTATATATGGGCCACATCTTCTTTATCCATTCGTCTGTTGAAGGATATCTTGGCTCCTTCCACAGTTTGGCTATTGTGGACATTGCTATGAACACTGGTGTGCATGTGCCCCTTCTTTTCACTACATCTGTATCTTTGGGGTAAATACCTAGTAGTACAATTGCTGGGTCATAGGATAGCTCTATTTTTAGCATCTTGAGGAACCTCCCTACTGTTTTCCAGAGTGACTGTACTAGCTTGCATTCCCACCAACAGTGTAAGAGGGTTCCCCTTTCTCCACATCCTTGCCAACATTTGTTGTTTCCTGTTCTGTTAATTTTTGCCATTCTAACTGGTATAAGGTGGTATCTCACTGTGGTTTTGATTTGTATTTCCCTGATGGCTAGTGATATTGAGCATTTTTTCATGTGAAAGACCTTGTTTTTATTTTAAAGCATCTTTTAATTATGATTTATCCTGTTATTGAGAATTAATTACTAATGTTTCATCTACATATAATTGTGTTAACGTGTTTTCTGCCTGCTATCCAACAGATTTTGTTCCATAACATGGCAGAATGTTATAAAGAAGCTGGAAGCTTAGGGTACTTATATTTAGCCCTTCCAGATTTCCCTTATGGCTTTACAGATGTTGATTTTAATCCAGCTTTGTATTTTCCCTGAGATTTATTCCCCAGCCCAAAGTTAGATCCCTGGGATAAAAAACATTCTTGTCTGAAAACATTTCATTATATTTTACTTATGTGCACATGGACACACATCTCTCCTTGGTACTTGTAGTTTTTTGTTGTTCTTTTTGATATCTTGACTCTACATGGTTTGTGTGCTAGAATTATAAATATTATCTGTTAATTGGTTTGAAAATGATTAACTGTTTGACCCAGGGTACTGGCAATAATTCTGTTTCCAGTTTGCTGGAAGAAACAATGATAAGAAGAGGAAGTCTCTCCACTCTGTCTCTGTAAACATCGTCCTGAACACAGATGGTGTTTTATTGCGGCATTGTGCCTGAGCACTCACAAGTATTTTACAGGAAATCCGTAAAAGATATTTATCTTTATTTTTCTGAAAAAATGGCTACCCTGTCTTTAAGGCATATTCGGACAGCCCTCTACGTATATAATACACTCAGTTATCCAAGGGCTGCAAGGCACTGAAGCTACCATAAAACAGAGCAGGATGCTATTCTCTAAGACCCACTTAGATCGAGAATTCCTTCACTCCAGCACTGCTATTTTCTCATGGGAATGGAACCTCAGGAGCTAAAAGTGACCTTACAATTCATGGAATTTAATGATGTATGAGATCAGCTATTAATAACATAAAAATTACTTATTAATTTAAAGCTATTGATAGTGAATATTTAAACTATTTCTTAGAAGTTACCAACAAACATAAAAAATACCGACTCCCTAACACCTTACGTTCAAAGCAAACCAAACAGATCCTCTCATATATGTTTCACATTTTCTTCTGGCTTGCCTTTTGAAAATAGCGCTTTCCTGCTGCTATATTCACATTTTTAGCTCTACCTATCCCTATAGTCTCATTTTAAATACTACCTTTTCTATAAAGATTTCTGATAGATCTCACAGGAAATAATTTCACCCCAGTCTGAATTCCTACTTGAGAATTTATTCCACTTCATATGATTGCTATTTTATTTTATTTTATTTTATTTTATTTTATTTTATTGCAAGTCTTAGCTCACCTGTTATACCATAGGCCATTTGGAGGAAGGATTTATATCTGATTCACCTCTGAGAATCCCTTTCTTCCCCTTCCCCTGCCTATACACAGTGCCCTGTAGTTGTTATCTGCTCAATAAATACTGGTAGAATGAATGAATTCAAAATAAATATTTAAAAGTTTGTAGAGGGAAAAACAAATGATTCAACAAATTATAGTTGCTGTGGCTAGAGCAATTGAGGAACCGAATTTTGATTTTATTTAAATTGAAATAGCCAAATTTGATATGGCTTCCATGTTGAAAAACACAGCCCTGAAACTTAGAGCAGGCAGTGAAATTCACACTGTTTACAACACTTCAGTTGGGCTGGGACCGGGGTTCACTGGGATAAGATCCCCTGGATTGTGCAAGTGTAGGGCCGACTCTTAATTTTGCACTCAAGGCTTGTCTCACCTTGGTTCCAGACATGCATCTCAATGACTATTAACAAGTTTCTTACGACTGACACATTGCCTTATTTTGTTGAATCCACATTAAGCCACAGATGGCACTGGGACACCATTACTTGAAACTTTGATTACTTGAAACTCATTATTCGAGAATAGTATCATCTATAAAATGGATTGTTCACAGATCTGAGAAATGTCCTTTCTGCTGTTGTGGGAATCAAGACATGTTTGCTCCTACCCTGCCACTGTCCCTTGGTAGCTTCTTCATTATCAGATTGTCTTTATATAATCAAATCAAATGTAATCTCTTCTGTGAACTGATACTTGGTGCTTTTGTATTTACTTCTCCTGACAAAATTAGATTTGAACAGTGTTTAAGCAGTGTTACCTAAACAAGTTATTTAACTTTCCTAAGCCTCAATTCCTCTCCCAACACCTCCCCTCAAAACATAATAATGCTAATAACTAATTCATATTATTTTCTTAAAAACTCTTTAATGAGTGCCTGCTGTATGTCTGGTATTTGCATTCAATGCAGATAATTCTTGCAGCAAGGGAGGTTTGGCTTTTCGTTATTAGGTCAATAATTACATAAGCAATTGCAATAAATGTCTGTCATGACTGCAAAACTCCTGTTTTAGAATCTGAAACAGAGCAGGCATTTATTAAACAGTACTTTTTAATATTATTCTATTATTATTAAGGCTGAGAGTCCAGAGAACGAATGAGTTAGTATGGCATTACTGTGCTAAACAACTGTAGATTTATTTCACTATAGTTTGTTGATTAAAAAAAACAACGAAACTAGAATCGTCTCCTCCATTTGCCGTTAGAATCATCTCCTTCATGAAACAATGATTTGCTCAAATATACCTCATAAGGCTGTCCCAGAGCTACAAATGAAGAAAAAACAAGTTTTGTCTAATCACCACAAGTGATAAAGTTGTACACCATTGTGTTTTGACATCCACAAGTAAATTACATAAGTAGACTGTGTGGGTTAAAGGTTTGTTAACCAAAGAAAAGTTGAATTTTGAATGTTGGTGTCCACCAGCTGAACGGTAGGATATTGCCTTTTTTTTGTTTTCATTTTAATGTTGGTAGTTTTGAACTGCGATAATTTGGGGCAAGGTTGATGTGGTGATTTTTCTCCCTTGACAGAAATAATGGCTTTGCTGAATCCCTTTCCTTTCTTTACTTGCTTCTTGCAATCCAGCATAACAACCACATTTACAACTAAATTGGTAATTGACTATTTGGATCACTGTTCCCTATGCAACACTAAATTCGTAAGTAATGATTCAGGAATTAATAAGAAGCCATATAATTTAAAAAATGCACCATCAATTTTATGTTTACCCAATGAATTAATAAATCCAGAAGGAAATACTAGATGGGTGCTATCAGCTGTAAAATTAAAGATAGGATATGAAGAAAGTGTAGCATCCTTTTGGTTGTTTGCAGATGAGTTACCTAGTTTGAAAGATTCTTAGACTTCCCTTTTCTTTTTTTTTTATGGAAATTTCACTGATTGATTTTTCCACTATTGGGTGGATAAACAATGAAGAAAAGTGACCCTCAGTTCAGTCAACTTGCATGCCTAAAAGAGGAGTACCAAAATGATATGGGGCCTTCTGTTCTTTTCTAGTTATCCATCTTAACATTTTCTGCTGTTTCTAAGAAAAATGAGCATTGGCTCTGTTGGAATCTGTGGTTAGTCAGAGATCCTCAGTGTTGACTATATACTCTCCTTGTGTTTTTAAGGGTGATAAGAAATAACAGACAACATTTGTTTCTTACAAACTCATTGGTTGTACCAAATATCATTGTTGAGTTTTTCTGTGCCATTATCACTGGTGTATTCTGGCACTGCTATAGAGCCAACACTTGACATTTCTATAAACTTAGTATTTATTTAGTGCTTTCCTTAACTACTCTCATCTCCTTCCATGCACAGATAAAAAAAAAACAAAACAGTAGGAGATGGAAGTCAACTGATATCCAATCTTTTTACTGACCCCATTTAGCATGGCTATTAAACATTGAGAAATAATCAACTTTAGAAAAGCAACACTCTAGTGACTGTTTTTGCTAAGTCTGACATAAATTTTGGAAACTTGACTTACCCTGAAGCAATTTAGTTCACGACATATAATCAATAAATTTCTTTTAAGGAAATACAGGCATTTAGGCCTACAGATAAAGTTTGCTTATTTGCATTAAGCCCAGAGAAAAAATATCACTTGAAATCTTTAAAGCTCCTTTCAACTCTACAACTCTGATTATGAGCAGTCTGACAGTTACATTATATCATGACAACATCTTCAGGTACCTCAGCGCTAATTCTCCTCAAATTACCCCTGCCTGCATCTTGACTTTCAGTCTTCGTTTAACAAAACAGGAATTTGGTATTTTCTAGTTGATCATTCTGATATCTAAACTGACATCTTGTCATCTTTTTATTTATAAATTTCAGTTTACAAGCCAGCACTTCAAAGACTATTTACAGCTTCCTGGCTTTTGGTCTATAGTCATTCTTTTGCCTTAGTAACTGGCTAAGGTATAAGCATCTCAATTTCTCCTAAGTAGTGTAAGAAATCTAAAAAAAAATTTGAATCCCACTGATAGAAGCATAAAAAACAAAATATCAGTCTTCATTAAAATGTAAATTTTCACTAATCATTAGTTTTTTTATTTGGAGTGATGTCAAGCATTTGTAGGAAATGTATAGAATAGATGCTCTTAGGTCCAGTGAGACCCACACACTACTCACCCTCCATTCTTGTCATCAGCATGGCACCTTGTTAAGCTCCCAAGTTGCATAAACATATCCAACTCCTCTTAAAACTTTTTGGATGGTCTGAGGCTTATCAATAGTTCTTAGTTAAGCTAGTCTGTTATAGATAAAACATCTTATAGAAAGTTTTAATGCGATGCAATTAAATTATAGGTCTTACAATTCTGTGTGATGTCTCTAATCTTATTGTCAATTATTGGATTCTCAGGGTTTACCTATGGTTTTTACTACAGCTTTATTTAAAATAAAAGACTCCTTAATAATGGTAATATGTCATATTAGTGGATTTTATCTTATTTATACCTTTTCTCTATTAATAATAACCTCATTTTAGGGCCCAGATTTTTTATTTTGTTTTAAACTTTTTAAGATTTATTTATTTATTTGAGAGAGAGAGTGCGTGTGCGCATGAGTGAGTACAAGTTGGGGGAGGGGCAGAGGGACAAGCAGACTCCCAGCTGAGCAGGGAACCTGATGCAGGGCTGGATCCCAGGACCTGAGATCATGACCTGAGCCAAAGGCAGGCACTTAACTGACTGAGCCACCCAGGCACCCCCCACCCCGATTACTTTTTAAGTTCTTAGTTTGAAAAATGTCCTAAGTAAAAAATAGTAAACGCTTATGTTTTAAAAAAATGAACACCTAAGTATTTGTAATCCAGATTTAGAAAGGCAGTATCTGTTTCCTCAGAAATAACCACTCTAATGAAGCTGATTCTAATGATCCTTTTGCTTTTTATTATAGTTTTACCATATATAAACTTTTATTTAAATTACTATTTAATTTTATTTGTTTTTAAATTGATATAAGTGGAATCATACTGAATATATTCTTCTGTGTCATGATCTTTTTTCCTTGGCATTGTGTGTTTGAGAGTCATATGTGCTGCTGTATGTAATGGTGTGTTTTAGGTTGAGTTCCCTGGAAACAGATTCTGAGCTGGAGAATTGCATGCAGATGTGTCACCTATGAGTGCTCTAAAGCAGTGCTGTCCAGTAGAACTTTATGTAATGGTGAAAGTGTTCTGTATCTACACTACCTTATATAGTGGCTATTGCCAATAGCCACATATTACTGTTGAATACTTGAATTAATTTAAACATAAATTTAAATATTCAGTAGCTACTGGGCTAGTGGATTTGACATCTCAGCTCTAGAGAGATGTATCAGTAAAGAAGTGGGAAAGGCAAGATCAGGCAGACAGAGAAGCTGACTTGCAATATGATTATATCAGAGAGCGCCGCTGATCCTACAGGAAGGAGGTGGGATTGCTCTTCAGAGCTGTCCCCAGCTGAGGCAAAGCAACTAAGCTTTGGTATCACAGCATAAGCTGTGCTTTATGTCATTAGTGGTTTATCTTAGAAGAGGGAGAAACTTGTGTGAGTCACTTTCTTGCCTCTGAGTGCAACTCCCAGTGAAGAACACAACTATAATCCTTTAGCAACCATTATTACCAGTGGCAAGGGGATTGTGCTTGGCCCTAAAGAGGGAATCTGAGCAGAGCACCACAGTATCTACTATACAGCTGGACATTCGCTTTCAGAATGCTATGGAAATTCCCTTATATAAATCAATCACAACTTATATATTCTACAGATAATAGGGAGTTGGTCTAGTTCCACTTTGGGGAACTGTGGCTCTAGTAAACAATGTGTCTCTAAGCATTTCTGTATATGTCTCCTGGTGAATGAATGGAAAAGTGTCTCCAGGAGATATACCTATAAGTGGAATTACTGGGAGTTAGAATATGTATATAATTGACTTCACATAATAATATCAGTCTGTGTTCGAAAATGGTTGTATATTTTGCAAATTACAACTCTTCATTCAATGTCTCAGTTGTGTCACCTGTGACAGGCTTACTCAGAATATCTGTTCAACCAGTCAGCAAGACAAACTTGGGGTTTTTAACATCATCTCCCTCCCCATCCCCTGAGTAAAGTGTTAAAATAACTTTTACCCTGCAGTGGTTAGCAGAATTCTATGACAGCTCTCAATGAGTCATGCTCCTATATAGTGCTTTTCCCTGAAGTGTGGGGGGAAACTTTGACTTGCTTCTAGCCAACAGAATATGGCAAAAAAACAAACAACAACAACAAAAAACCCAAACATAAACCTAAAACAAAAATTTAAACCCATGATTAGATTATGTTATAGAGTAAAGGCAAAGGACTTTTACAGATTGATTAAGGTCCCTAATCAGTTTGATTATGAATTAATGAAAAGAGAATAAACTGGATAGACCTGACTTAATCAGGTGACCCCTTTAAAAGGAAACTTGAACCTTTTCTGGGGCCTGAGAGATTGTCCTGCTTGCCTCGAAAAATCAAGTTTCAATGGGTGCTCTAGATACAAGGAAATTAATTCTGCCAACAGTCACATAGACCTGCCTTAGAAGAGATCCCATCTCTGGCTAACACCTTGATTACAGCCTGGTGGGACACTGAGCAGAGTACCTAGTGATGCCAAGCCTGGATGCCTGACCCATAGTAACTGTGAGACAATACATGTCTGCTATTTAAAGCTACTAAAATTGTGGTAATTTGTCACAAAGCAACAGAAAGTAAATACACCTGCTTAGCAGCAAAATTTCTATTTATTACAATTACAGAATCTTCTTTCCTCCATCAATTTCATTTCCTTGAGTCTTTCATATTTGGAGTGAAAGATTTTATTATTTCTCTAAGGGAATTTTTAATCCTTTGAAAAGGCACTGAGTATACTTCAAATTGTTGTACTATAGTAGCCAATAGTAACTGCTTCCTTTAAAAAATTACATTCCTTTTTTTGAGAGAAATTGTTTATTAATTTTAAGGATAAAATATCTAAAAATCACTTTCCTGAAACATCTAAGAATAGCTGAGCTTAAGAAGATAAAGTGTACAGATTTTCACACTTTTTCAAGATTCCTTTAAGGACAAAAATGGTTTTGGAAGATAATGACAGAAACAAAAGGAAAATGCAGATGACACCTAAAACATAGCCAGAAAAAGCCTACAGAGAGTTCACATTTTATAGAGAACAATGGGATTTATATTAATTCAGATCAAACCATCTGCTTAGACAAATTCAAATATGAGTCATGTTTTATTCTTACTCATGTAACATCTGTAAAAATGGATGCTCCTGATACTGGTTCTTCCTGTCATACTTGGGGTTCTTTGAAAGCAGAGCCTAAAAAAGGAACTTGCCAGTAGTTTGAGACATGACCCCAGAAAGAGAAGTATAGTAGGTAGAGAAATGAGATACGGAAGTCAGAAAAGCAAGAAAGGGTACTAGAATGAGCGGCTTGTCTCTCTTATCAACTGAGGCTCCGTTCCTTTGGGAGCCAACTGGGAAACCACATAGAGCACACCTCAGAATTGTTCCAATGAAGGATGGGGAGTGTAATGGGTTGAATAGTATCTCCCCAAAAGATATGTCCACCCAGAACCTCAGAATGTGACCTTATATGGAGTAAGACCTTTGCAGATGTAATTAAGGTAAGCATCTAGCAATTAAGTAAGGTCCTCAATCCAAATAGAGATTTTTTTATAAGAGAGAGAAAAGAAGACACAGACACACAGAGAAATAAATGAACACGTAACTGTAGAGGCAGAGATTGGAGTTCTCCATTTGTAGACCAAGGACTATCAAGGGTTGCGCAGTCATCAAAAGCGAGGAGAGAGATGTGGAAGGAATTCAGAGTCTCTAGAAAGAAGCAACCCAGCCAACACTTTGATTTTGGACTTCTCACCTCCAGAACTGTGAGAGAATGTATTTCTGTTTTTAGCTACCAAGTTTGTGGTAATTTGTTACGGTAGCCCTGGGAAGCTAATACAGCAAGGCTGAGCTGTTGAGCCTTTCACACTTATGGGCTACACTTGAATGGGACAGAATGGCTGCCTCTGACTTTATAAGTAGCCCCAAGCAGCAAAGCAGAGAGAGGTTGCAAGCAAGTGCTTGATGTGAGACTCTGCCGGCATACACAGAATTATTCACCAGAGATGCATTGATACCAGCAGGTGGGCTGAAGGGATGTGACAGTGTATCCACAAGCAACTGCTTCCTCTTCCAGCAGTGATTTAGAGAGCCAAGTCCCTTCCTTCTAAGTCTGCCATCTTAAACATGGTACTAAGGTGCTTGTGCTTTTGCATAGCAAACTAGAAGAAGAGAAAAGAGCATAGTGGATTAGATATGGAAGGTTAGTAGGCTATAGCACTTCTGTTCACATTCTACTGGCTAGAACTCAGTTATATTTCCACAACTAACTGCAAAGGAAGCTAGGAAATAGAATTGTTCTGCTTATCTATCGCTATGTAACAAATGATACCAAATCTCAATGACTAAAAAAAAAAATTATCTTGCTCATTAATCTATGTCTGCAATTTGGACAGGGCTGGTTGGGATGGCTTCTCTCTACTCCGGGCAGCACTAACTGATGTGGCTCAATTAGGGCTGAGGGATCCACTTCCATGATGGCTTGCACACATGGCTAGAAAGTTGGTAACAGCTGTCATCTGATAGCTCAGCTGAAGGTGGTTATCTGGAACTTGAGTTTATTTCCATGTGGGGCTCTCCAAAGATTCATTATGTTTGTCTCAAGTCATATTGCACTCACTCCCAACACCTTACAAAATTCTTGTGCTATTACAGTTTCAGGCTCATGCTTGAGGTTCAGGATTACTCTAATTCATGTCCAGATGGAGATGAAGCTCTTTGGGTCTCGTTTCTGAAGTGTGGTTCCTCTTGATCTAAGTATCTGGAAACTACAGAGCCGAGTTGTCAGCTCCTCCCACGTGCCCAATATATAATGGTGAGATAGAAATAGTATAACTGAAACAGATATTTCTGTTCAAAAATAGGAGACACGTGACAGTCACTTGTCCATAAAAATCCTGAAATCTAGCTGGGAACATGTTGTCAGTTCTTAATTGGAGCTCAGTCCTGCTGTCTGGGAGTTATTCTCGGTGACTCTTGGCTCCATTTGCTGGGCCTGTAGCCTTGCCCTTGGGTCATTTATCCTGTTCCATAATGGACAGCTCATTGTTAAAACTGAGTAGTCTTCTAGTATTCTTCCTGCCCATAGAAGTTTGGAGATTCAAAGTCATCTTTTCATTTTATACTGACTTAATTATTTTCTGTCCAAGCTGATATAATTTATTTCAATATCTGTGGGCATTCCATTAGACAAAAACGGCACTCATGTTTCTTACTGAGATAGATGTTCTTTGCCATGGGTTCCACCCATGGGCTAAAGGACAATGCACTTAAGATTCTTAGAAGTCTTCCTGTCTAATTGAAAGAAACTACAAGGAGCAAGAAACTACGAGATTCTTACGAGCCATTTTTTTTTTAATAGCAGAAAAATTCAAAGAGGAACTTCCTCAAGATTCTTAGAAACTCTACTAGCTATAATCTTAAATATTCATAAAGCTCTCAGAAAACTTGTTTTGGACCTAGACATCTTGCATGATCTTAGAGTCATACCAGTACAGCGCCCTGGATTTGATATGTTCCCTGAAACTATTTTGCACATTGAAAGCCTTACCTTCTGGAATTAAGGATGAGAAAGTTTTACTTTTGAACCCAGGAAGTCCTGGTTTCTCTATATTTCCTATAAATTCTGCCTGGAATTTGTTGATTCCAGGCAGAATTTGTTGACAAATTTTCCCCACTAAGTAACAGGAGTCATCTTTTACCTAGCCTAAGATAATTTCTTCACTTTCCTTCAAGTTCTCCCTGACAAGTCCTCTGATTTCATTAATTACCTTCTTGAAACCCTTCCAGCTTCTGCCTACCACCACTTAGTCCCAAATCATTGCCACATGTTTTAAGTTTGTACTACATTAATGCTCCACTTCCAGTATCAAATTCTGTTTTAGTTATCTGTTGTTGAATACCGAACTACCCTAAAACCTAATGGTTTAAGATAGTAACAAGAGCTTACTGTGCTCATATATATGCGATTTGAACAGGGCTGAGTGGTAAAGTCTTATCTCTGTTCTATGTGGCTTCAGCTGATGTGGTTTGACCAGAGCGGAAGTTCTACTTCTGACATCCTTACTCATATGGCTAGCAAGGTGGTGCCTGTTGTCAGCTGGGAACTGTACCAGATGTGTTGGTTGGTTCTTTTCCACATGGACCTTTCCACAGGACTACTTCAGCATTTTCAGTTTAGTGGCTGGATTTTAAGAGCAGATGGTTCAAGAGACAGGACTTGGGCATTGCCAGTTTCTTAACACCTCAGCCTGAAAACTGACATAGGTCACTTCTGTCATATCCTGTTGGTCAAAGTCACCCATATTCAAGGAAGGAAATATAAACATACTTTTTAATGGAAAGATTATCAAAGAATTTAAAGTCTTATTTAATCTTCCGCAGTAATGTAGCTGTGTACTCAAGAAAAAGGGAAAACTGGAACAGCTATCCAGTTTCTGCCACAATTTATCCTAAGCATTTAAAATAATATCCATATAGGGCGCCTGGGTGACTCAGTTGGTTAAGCGACTGCCTTCGGCTCAGGTCATGATCCTGGAGTCCCGGGACCGAGTCCCACATCGGGCTCCCTGCTCAGCAGGGAGTCTGCTTCTCCCTCTGACCCTCCCCCCTCTCACGTGCTCTCTCTCTCTCATTCTCTCTCTCAAATAAATAAATAAAATCTTTAAAAAAATATAATATCCATATAGTGCCTGGGTGGCTTAGTTGGTTAAACGTCCGGCTCTTGATTTCAGCTCAGGTCATGATCTCAGGGTTGTGAGATCGAGCCCTGTATCAGGCCCCACGCTCAGCAGGGAATCTGCTTGAGGATTTCTCTCCCTCTCCCTCTGCCCTTCCCCCCAACTCCCACATGCGCATGCTTTCTCTCTCAAATCTTTTAAAAAATAATAAAAAATTTAAAAATTACAAAATTAAAATAAGAAATAAAATCAAACAGTACCCATACGTTCAGGAGTATGAAGTTACAGTTATGCAAGATGAATTAAGTTCTAGATATCTGCTGTACAACATAGTGCCTATAATAAACAACACAGTCTGCATTTAAAAATTCGTTAAGAGGGTAGATCTCACATTAAGTGTCTTATCATAAGTGAGGCAAGGGGAAAAGGCAAAGAGACATAAGGAAATTTGGGGGGTGATGGATAGGTTATTGCCTTGTTTTTGGTGATGGTATCATGGATGTGTGCATATGTCCAAACTTATCAAGGTGTATACATTAAATCTATGCAGTTTTTATTAATTATACCTAGATAAAATTATTAAAAATAGTAACCATATATTTTTAAATCAACATCATATCAAGTGCTTAAAGCTTATGGGTTATGTTTTCTTCTCTGTAAATTTAATTACAGGCATATAATCATAGAAAACATACTAAAAAGAGACTCAGCATGTGGTGAGTTTTTAGGTACAATGTAGACAAGGGATTTCCTTTATGCCTCTTAACACCTTACATCTGGTAGTTTATAACATTTGGAGATATCTGATATTTAGAAAGTTTTTCCTTACCCTGTACCAAAATCTTCTGTATTGAAAATTTTACTCATAAGTACCAGTTTTTTTCTTGACTGCACAAGACAAATCTAATTTATCTTTTAATCTCTTCCTATATGACAGCCCATCATGTATTTGAAGTCCACTGTCATGGTACTCCTGTGTTTGGTCTAAACACTGATAGTTCTCTTGAAGGTGTAGTATCTTAAATGGAAAATAAATGCCAGCTACATGTGACCTATTGCATTTTTCCTTTTTGATGTAAGTTTAATTTATATAAATAGGAAAGAGCAAAACTATTAGTTTACCCACTGGAATAGTTTTATATTTAAGGAACTTTCTTATGCATCTCTCTTGGGATTCTCAAAAGAGTGTTATCAATTAGGTAGACTATATAACGTATGCCATCAAATTTAATTAAGGCAAGTATTTACCTGTTACAGTAATAAATGTCCTCTTATTGAAGATATTCTACCTATATACTTGCTAGAATTATCAGAAACAGAGGATTGGGTATATATAATCCTATTTCAATATTAGATATCTGAAATTGAAAAAATTAAATCCTTTTCCAAATTGTACACATTAACGTTAAGCTGAGAAACAAAATGTAAGTTTCTGATTCTGTGTTCAATGATTGCTTTTTCAATTATACCCTGCTGTTAAGTAATTTGTATATTTAAATCTACATTCAGAGTTATGACAATTTATAGTTGTGTATAGATCACTTAACCATGTACAGTCTATTCAAATTCAAGGAACCGTTTAGTGCTGTTAAAAGGCACTGAGAATGTCCAAACACTTTGAAATGCAGTTTTGGCAATTTAAATGGCAAGATATCTTGGACTTACTGAAGCTGAAAGGACCTAGTAAAGATTCTTTAAATATTTTGGCTATAAAGTGAATTATTCTAATACATGCAATTTTTTCTAATTAGATTAGCATATTTTTAATTTTCAGTAATTACTCTTATTTAAGGCCACTAGTTGCTCAATTTTTATTCTCATTAGCAACATCTATTAAGTTATTTGACTAGAACAGTAATTTCCCAAAGACTATTAATTTAAAAAGTAATGTTTTACGAAGGGATCTAGCAAAGGAGTTATCAACACTTGGAAGAGGCACCACATAAATATCCAGAAAGATATTCTATCCCCTCTTAAAATTTGGGAGCTGCATGTAGTTGGAAATTTCTCAGATGTAAGGTGAAACAAAAGTCTTTTGTTATACTGACAAAATGCAAAATCTAGCAAATCCATGACTGATACTAGTTTTTAGGAGGAACTATATATATATCACTCTTCTTCCTAAAATAAAAAAAAATAAGGCCTATTTTTCCCTGCCTTAATTACAAATCAGAACTCTTGTCCTGACTCTTCCTGTGAACATGAGGATTTCAGAAGAGCAGAGCTGAATGTGTAAGTCCACATTCCCAAGCCATACCTCCGTTTACCCTGATTTTGTAAGTCTGCAACAGAGGCTTTAAAGTCAAATGTATTTCTCATAAGCAACGCAGGTGATTCTGATGTACGTGATCTATGGACCAGACTTAAAAAATTAACACTGGTCATTGGCTGCTTTGAATATAGTCTCAAATTTCACTCCTTACTGTGTTTCTTTTAGATTCTCAGTGTTGCAATTCACGTTGTCCTAGGCACTTTTGCTATGGATTTAAAAAGCCAATTATATAATAAATCATGGATTCAGTATATGGACTGTGCCCCCGCTGTCCCAGAAAGAGAAAGGGGGACAACTTTATTTGCACTGAAACATTAGAGTTTCCTGATCCATGGTATGGCCAGAATACTAAGGGCTGTTCATTAAATGGATGATCAAAATCCAGCTCATTCGTCCTAACTTCCTGGAATCTCTCCCATTCATATGCAAATTTAAGTGACTTACTATATGCCAGTAAAATTCAGTGAGAGAAGAAGGCATCTCTGACAGTGGCATTAAAGAACAACAGTGGAAAAAGACTTGAAGCAGGTAAATGAAAGGTGATGAAATTGTAAATCCTCTAAGTAAGTGGTGAACTGAACTTTGCCAGAAGGAAAAAGAAAAAATAGTAATGGGAATTGTTGACACCACCTTCAAAAGGATGCTCCATTTACACACACACACACACACACACACACACACATATGGAGACTTAGATCACCAATTAAAATTATTAATGTTTCCATTGAGTAGTGGCTCTCAAACTTTTTAATTAGGGGAGGTGTCATAAACCCTGTTAATCAGTAACTTAATTTGCTTCTTTATGACTTAGCAAACAAAATCCAACTGTTTTTTTTTTTTTAACTTGAATAATTTTTAACGTGAGGAGAAGGGAGGGTAGAGCAAAGAAGGCTCCCTTGAGAACATGACATTTTCAAGGTCTGGGTGTTCTGACTTTTAGAACCTATGTGACCTTGGATGGACCGCTTTAAACCATGTCAGCCTTCATTTTCTCCTCTGTAGAACACAGGAATTATAATAATTGCTGCCTTTTCAGTGCTGTAATGTGATCACAGAACAAAGAAAAGAGGTATAGTGATGTGAGGGGCAGGGTGTCTATGAGCTCTTGGCAAAAGTTGAAAAGAAGTGAGACAAAAAAGATTTGCATTTTCTTATGCCTTTCTGTTTCCCTTCTTCCTTCCTCTGGACCAAAATAAATATTTGTTCCAGCACTTCAACCGCTCTTGTCAAACATTTAATCTCTTTCTCTTTTCCTACTCTTACTATACCTCAGTAGCAAATCCTTGACTTCTAAGTCCAGTGCTGCAGAAAACCCCTGATTATCCCGAGTAGTGATATTATAAGTTCAGGGACCCACTCTCCACAAAGCTCCCAGGCTACCTGGCAGTGCCGCCGTGGGTCCAATTTAGACTCTCTGTCATTCCTTGTGGGGGCTGTTTCAAATCTTTACTATTTACTCCTTCTCTCAGGATAGAAATTCCTAGCTATTCTTTCTCACCATCAGGACTTACCTGCAAGATTATCTCCTGACTCAGAAGAAGCCGTGTTCTTCATTTGTTTGAGGCCAATTCTCCCACATACACTCTGGATCCATTCTTTCCCATTTCAATTCACTCCCCCATCTTGGTCTCTCTTTCATAAAATTATACTATTTTCCTTGTTCATATTTTTTTCTAAGGTCTTGCCTCTGGCTTAATATTCTCTCTCTCTTTGAGTAATCTTATTTACTTCATAATTTCAGCTACCACATATATCCTGGAATTCTTCTAGCTACATCAGCAGTCCAGGATGTTGCTTTAAACTCCAGACTTAATTACCTAATTACCTTCTGGATAGTTCCATTTGATTTCTCCCTCTCTCTCTCTCTCTCCTTTCTCACCACTTAGGCAATGAGTTCTGTCAACTTCACTTATTAACCATTTCATAAATATTTTCATGAGTCTATCAGTTTTCCTCATTAACGATTACATTAGTTTAACATCAATTAAACTTCCTGCTACTGCCAAATCATTTAAAACAAAAATGTAATTAAGTAGTCCCATGTTTGGAATCTTCTAATGGTCCTCATGAAATATGGTTTAAATGTTAATTCCTTGATGTGACACACAGGTCCTAAAGGATTTGACCACTGTATCTATCTCTGTAGCCTTTTGTTTCCCAAAGTAAGTTCAGAGGAAGATTATTCTTCAGAAAGTTGTGCAAGAATGGGATAAGGGAATAGGAGAGGAGTGGAGGGCTTTGTCAAGTTCAAATACATTTGAAGAACTAATGCTCCATTTTTAGCTCTCAGAGTAGTGTTTTTCTTTTTATTTTTTTTTTTTAAGATTTTATTTATTTATTTGACAGAGAGAGACACAGTGAGAGAGGGAACACAAGCAGGGGGAGTGGGAGAGGGAGAAGCAGGCTTCCCGCTGAGCAGGGAGCCCGATGCGGGGCTCGATCCCAGGACCCTGGGACCATGACCTGAGCCGAAGGCAGACGCTTACCGACTGAGCCACCCAGGCGCCCCCAGAGTAGTGTTTTTCAAACTCGTCTCTGAGCTAGTAGCACCAGCATTAGTAGGAATTTCATTATATATGCAGATTTTCAGGCCTCATCTTTGACCTGGTGAATTAGCCACTCTGCCGAAAGGACTGCCAGTCTGTGATTTAGCAAGCTTTCCTAACAATGCTGCTGAACGCTAAAGTTTGAGAACCACCATCTTAGAGAATCATAGTGCATATTAGCATGTTACTCCAGGAATCTAGAAATAATTTATTTAACTTTGTTTTAAGCAAGCATTTTCTCACTTGATTTGAACATGGATTGTGTGTGTGTATGTATGTGTGTGTGTGTGTGTGTGTGTGTGTGTGTATAAATAATGCTACTGTCCACTAGAACCAATGATAGAGAAACACACTCTATCAAAAGGCTACATACTTGCAGCCTCACATTGCTGGTAATTCCCCAGTTATGTATCTGTCATGTACTTTTGCATTTCAGTATCCCCTTACTTTACTGAATATCTGCCCCCGACCCTTTTCTAGCCAACTCCTTAGAGGAGGTGTTTCAAAATTATATACTTATTAAACAAACACATGGAATGCCATACATTTTATAACAGACTTAGAAGTGTCGTATAAGTCCCACATTAACATGAAGATGGCATCTGTTATTTTAATACTTTTGTTTTTTTGTATGTAATGATTCTCTCTGTATGGAATATCTTCATATTTTCTCACTTGATATTATAAAAGTATAGTGTATATCTTGTCAGCTTGTCTGGTAGAGCTTTTCTGTATTGAAATATCCTTTGTAAACATGACCATTGGAAACTTTCTTCGGATGATCCTACGCCCTGGCAACTTTTCCACGTTCGCTCCTGTTATACTCTCACAGCTTTTCTCATCCCTTTCCTCAATAATCTATTAAGAAAATAGTGTTTAGTCACTATAATTCTAATGATCGTAATCAAAATCGATCTGCTAAGTTATAGTTTTATGAACTGACTATATTCCCATTTGTTCCTTGTCATTAATGGGTTTATCATTATATATTATATAGAGTATAAATACATGAGATATATTTTTCCTATGATAAATATTAATTTATAAAGGTTTCAGTAAATATTAGTATACTTATTACTAGCTTCCTAAGTTTCTTTTTTTTTAATATTTTATTTATTTGACAGAGAGAGACACAGCGAGGGAGGGAACACAAGCAGGGGGAGTGGGAGAGGGAGAAGCAGGCTTCCTGAGGAGCAGGGAGCTTGATGCGGGCTCGATACCAGGACCCTGGGATTATGACCTGAGCCAAAGGCAGACGCTTAACGACTGAGCCACCCAGGCACCCAGCTTCGTAAATTTCTACTACCATTGTCTTAATTTTTTCTGACCATAAGATCAAATGCCCTATAGACTTCTAGGATATTAATAAAGTGTTGCTTAGAAAAAAATTAATCTTTAAGAAATCTGGTAAATATTTCAATATACATGATTGTGTACCCCATCCTTTTATAAACATGTAGGCCATTAAAAGTGCACTATTAAATTAGAGGTACCTTGATTTATTATGATGTTATGTGATACGTAAAAACTTAATGATTCAACATCCAGTTTGGTTTATTCTGGGGAAACATACAGAATTTGATGAAAAAATGGTACCATCTATAATCCTTTAATGTCATAAAAAGGAATAATGAAAGTAGAATTTGGGACAGTTAAGGAATTTTGGAATTAATACATGTTCAACTACTTTATTCTCTCCTTCTGTATTACTCTTTGCAGAATGACAATAAGTGACTTCACATGTCATCTAGAGTATTTGCTTTCATTTAATCACATTACTCGAAATAAGCTAGACATACAGTTTGGCTGTATACACATCATGATGATTAATGACAGTATTAAGTTCAGATACATTTGAGAAACAAATGCTGTGGCCATCAGAACTAATTTTATTTACAACCTTTATAATCTACCAGGTTCTCTCGATTTCTAAATACATCATAGAGGAAGAAATCTATTGAACTTAATGTAATGAGTAATCACATTATTGTGACAATAAAAATCTTGTTCACCAAAGAAAGATAAATTTAAATAGAAGATGTAACTTGAAAGTAGGCAAATCTGTTTATTTGTAAGCCTGTATTGCTGCCCGAGTTTCTTCTTGAAGATCTTCTGATGTGCCTTGATGTACCTCAGGAACTGAAAGAGGAAGCCTGCCAAGAAGTTTCAAGTGGTTCTTTTTTTTTTTTAAGATTTTATTTATTTGGAGAGTGAGAATGAGATAGAGCATGAGAGGGGGGAGGGTCAGAGGGAGAAGCAGATTCCCCGCTGAGCAAGGAGCCCGATGCGGGACTCGATTCCGGGACTCTGGAATCATGACCTGAGCCGAAGGCAGCCGCTTAACCAACTGAGCCACCCAGGCGCCCACAAGTGGTTCTCCAGGACCACATACACAAGGTTCTTAAGAACCTTTGGAGAATGCTTATAGTTCATTCTAGCAATTTGAAGTAATTTGTGCCAGCCACTGATTTTTGGACTAATTTTGCTCTCCAACATTTAATATCTGTTGTATTTTGAGCATAAAGGTAAATTTTTCAGATATCCTGGACCTATAAGCTTGTAAATCATTTGGCAGAAATAATTAGGGGAGCCATATGCTTCCTACTTATTTGTATACTTGAGTGAAAATTGTCTCTGCCTTTATCTTTTTTGCCTAATTATGTAAAGTAAATAGAAAATAAGTGCTCTAAGATTATCCACCAAATAAAAGAATTGTATTTGTTGAGTATGACATTGATATGTGAAATATACAAGATTGTTACTGTACTCTGTTCATCTCATTGTAAACTTAGATCATCCTGGACAACACTCTCAGAGGTGAGAGCTGAAGAATTCATGAAGCATGATAAATCAAGGATTCAAATATGATTTAAACATACATGCACATGAGAAAGATATATAACTATTAGTTAACTAGATGCATTTGGGAGTGGAATGAGAGTGGTCCATGCCATTCATAGAATATTTGTATACTATAGAATTTAACAGTACTGGCTTTGTAACCAGCCTTGAGTTCTGCCCACTTACCACCTATGTGACTATGTGACAAAATATTTAGGCAGGATAAATTATACCTGGACATACACACACACACCTTTGTACACACAGAATTCAACATCTCTCCTTGGAAGAAGCCACATTAAAGGGATAATTTTTATAATAATTCCTAAGATCATGAACTGCAATTAAGAAAGAGAAACCTCCAATTGAAAACCAAAGGATGTAGAAATGCAAGCCTGGTCTGGCCATTGTGACTTTATCCTATGGGATGTTATTCTGTGAAGAATGGAAACCTGAATTTAATAGCTTTGGCTCACATGACCTAAGAATTTTTCTATAACCGCTTTTCTCTAATCCTTCCATTTGACAATGACAAACTAAGTCATATCATTTAACCTTTTCTCTTGCATGTTGCGTGACCTTGTGAGCAGAGTAAGAAACAGGATATTCCTCGGGAAGATCAGGGACCGACCACCAAGAATTTGGATTTTTGGCCCCAACTTATTACACTGATGGTCACTATTATTGATGAGGATAAAACTGCCTATACACCTGTCCTGAATCAGTAAGTACATTGTCTTGGGAATGAATGGGTTTTATTCCACTAAAGTTATAAAAACATAAAATACTTGAAGCATGGTTTATACTCTCATTGGAAAAGTGTTGTTTTCCAAAATTAAGTTTTCCAAAATTAAGTTATATAAAGTAGGACTTTTGTACTTTTAGCAGTAATATCAATTTGGTGATATTATGAATTTTTAGTTCAAGCCCCATAGAGTGATTCTTTGGGTATAGAGACAAATATTTCCCCAAATTTATTTTGTTTGATGTAGAAAAGTTTCTTTGGTTCCTTTCATAATTATCTCCTTGTCTCAAAAAGAACAACAACAACAACAAAACCCCACAAAACTATCCCATTGCACTTCCCCAAAAACTAAAAAGAATGTTGAAAAGTTAGTATTAAACATATTTCATGGTGACTTTGTAATAAAGATTTGTCAAAAGAAAACCTGCTTTCAAAATAGTTCTATACCATGGATTTATTGCAATATGTAATAGAATAAGTCCATTTTCTCAAGTAACAATGTTAAGCCTATGCCCCCATGCATAGAATTTGAAATTATTAGCAGATAGGTGAACAGATGAATTGAAATTCATGGCTATTCTAGGATAACAGATTCTAGAGGAGTCTAAAATTATTTATCAAAATGCCACTTGCTGTGAGAACTTGGGCAAATTATCTAAGTACTCTGGGTCTCAGTTTCCTCATATATTACTAGATAATATCCAAGATCCAGTCCAGCTTTAGTGTTGCATGTTTAGGATTTATTTTATGCCTACATATTGACGGCTATATAGCAAAAGGAAAATAAGAGCTGAGTCTGTGAACCAGGCACTTGTAATGTGATTAATGGAGAGGGTATCCTGACATATTGGTAATACCTGAAATGCTCTGGGCAGCAGGGATAGCAGAAATAGACAAACTATGAAGTAGAGCATGAAGTAGATTCAGAGTTACTATAGAGAACTGGTTTTATTATTTCTCTCTAATGGCCAAGACAGGGTCAAAAAGCTTTTGTTGAATCCAATTGAAATTTTACTTACAGAAGGAATAAGTTTTTAAGTGCCCCAATTTTCATCCTTTCCTTGTTTTTTAACCACTGATTTTCACCTGCCCTCAGTTCCTAATTGTGGAGAAATTGGTCCTCTTTGATATGCAACCGTGATAGTGTCATTAGGTTTGCCTTTATACTTTCTTCTCACTTTCCCTGTTATACTCACCTTTTCTGCCTGAGGACCAGAGTACCTCTTGATGACTCTCTATACAGACTCTGCTGTTTTACTGTCTTCTGATAGCTTAGGACCATATCTTCTCTTCAAATTTTTTTTATTATTTTTAAAGTATTTATGTATGTATGTATGTATGTAGAGGGAGAGAGAGAGAGAGCATGAGCAGGAAGAGGGGCAGTAGGAGAGGGAGAGAGAATCTCAAGCCGAGTCCATGCTGAGCATGCAAAGCCCCACATGAGGCTCAATCCCATGACCCTGAAATCACAGCCTGAGCTGAAATCAAGACTGACTGAGCCCCCCAGGTGCCTTTCTCTTTTAATATATCACACATCCTCCGCTCATCCTGGGCAGACTTTATGGAACAGATCTGTTTTCTCCTTCATTCTTTGGACCTGCTTTGAGACAGAGTAGATTTCCTGAAGATAGGGAAATCAATACTTGTTTTGTGTCCTTGAGCTGGTGTAGGCCCTTTGGTAAATGACTGTTGAATGAAAACAGACATCTCTTCAGAAATGCTAATTAAAAGTTATATGAGAAGATTTTACTTCTAATCAAAGAAATTCTTTACATTTACCAAATACTAGAAATCTGGATATGACTAGTAAAACTATATCATAAAGTCATGAATTACTTTTAATCATATACACTGTGAAACATATACAAATATTTTTTTTTCAGTTTTTTATTGTTATGTTAATCACCATACATTACATCATTAAATATTTTATTTGACTTTTTGGAACTATATTAAAAGAAATGGAGGAAATACATTTAGATATGGCAAAAATAAAATTTAAATTATGACCTAAATTAAGTCTACTAAATATAAAAAGGAGCAATGAGACAAAGAAAAGGATGTCTTTGTTTTGCTTTTTCTGTTGTTAATGTCAGAGTTTAGAGTCACTTTTTTTTTCTATGAGAACCTAGCCCTAAAAAAAACTTGAATGCCTTCCTGGTATTTGGAACCTATGTTTTATGATTGTATTTGCTCAGATTTTGAGGATGTTTTAAAGACTTACTCAAATTTTATGACAATTTATAATAATTATAGAATGAAAACTTCAGAAGAGTTTTTTTTTATATTAGTATATATCCAGGCATATATTTTGGTTGAATGAATGAAGAAATTAAACATTTATATGTAGTTGACATCTGTTCTTTCTGTTCCTACTTCATTATTAATTGATGCACTAGAGTATTTGAGCAATATTTATTCACATTTAAAAACTTTTATGAAGTAGCTTTCTAGATGCTTATAGAAATTTCACTATTTTATTGAAATTGAAAACCACTGGGGCGCCTGGGTGGCTCAGTCATTCAGCGTCTGCCTTCGGCTCAGGTCATGATCCCAGGGTCCTGGGATCGAGCCCCGCATCGGGCTCCCTACTCCAAAGGAAGCCTGCTCCCTCTCCCACTCCCCCTGCTTGTGTTCTCTCTCTCGCTTTGTTTCTCTCTCTCAAATAAATAAATAAAATCTTAAAAAAAAAAAGAAATTGAAAACCATTAAAGTATTTTCAGATCTTTAGGTGTAGTTCTCTCTTTCCCTCTTTAACATTTATTGAAGTATAATTGAATACAATGAAACTGCACGTTTGAATTATATAATTTGATTAGTTTTGGCATATATATCTAGCTACAAAACCCTCACCAAAATCAAGATAGTGAATATATCTATCGTCCTGATAAGTTTCCATATGCCTTTTGTAACCTGCCCCAGGCAACCACTGGTTTGCCTTCTGATACTATAAATTAGTTTGGAAATTATACCCTTTTATGTAAAAGAATCATATGTACATTTTTCTGGTCTGACTTCTTTCACTCATTACAACTATTTTGAGAGTCAAACAAGTTGTTGTGCGTAGCGATACTTTGTCTCTTTTTATTTCTGAGTAACATTCCACTATAAGATATACCCCAAGATGTTCATCCATTCCTCTTTCAGGGTTAGGGTCAAAATATTTTTTTCTAGATTAGGTTGCTATGAATATTTGTTTACAAGTTTCTGCATACACATAGTCTTTCCTTTCCTTTGGGTCATGTGGTAGGTACATTATTTGTATTCTTAAAATTGCCAAACTACTTTCCAAAGTGGTTGTACACTGCCAAAACTTCATATGGTTAGGATTTGTTTTAGCCATTCGGATAGGTGTATAGTGGCCTCTAATTGTGGTTTTAATTTGCATTTTCTTAAATACTGATGTCGACTGTCATTTCATGTACTTAATTACACTCTCTATAACTTTGATGAAGTATCTGTTCTTTTTGCCATTTCCAAATTGGGATGTTTATCATTTTATTATTGAGTTATAATGGTCTGTTATATATAATAAATAAGGGTCTGTTGTCAGATATAAATGTTGAAATATTTTCTCCTAGTTTGTGACTTTCTTTCCATTTTCTCACTAGTATCTTTTGGAGAACATTTTAAAAATTTTGATGGAGTAGTCTAATTTATTGATTTATAATTTGAGCTTTTTGTGTCCTATTTAAGAAATCTTTGCAACACCGACAAGCCAACATTTTTCTTTTATTATTATGTTACGTTAATCACCATACATCACATCATTAGTTTTTGATGTAGTGTTCCATGATTCATTATTTGCGTATAACACCCAGTGCTCCACGCAGAACGTGCCCTCTTCAATACCCATCACCAGACTAACCCATCCCCCCACCGCCTCCCCTCTAGAACCCTCAGTTTGTTTTTCAGAGTCCAATGTCTCTCATGGTTCGTCTCCCCCTCTGATTTCCCCCCCTTCATTCTTCCCTTCCTATTATCTTCTTCTTCTTCTTTTTTTTTTTAACATATATTATTTGTTTCAGAGGTACAGATCTGTGATTCAACAGTCTTGCACAATTCACAGTGCTCACCATAGCACATACCCTCCCCAATGTCTATCACCCAGCCACCCCATCCCTCCCACCCCCCACCACTCCAGCAACCCTCAGCTTGTTTCCTGAGAATAAGAATTTCTCATGTCTTTCTCTGATTGACTTATGTGGCTCAGCATAACACTCTCCAGTTCCATCCACGTCGTTGAAAAATACAAGATTTCATTCCATTTGAAGGCTGCATAATATTCCATTGTATAGATATACCAAATCTTCTTTATCCCTTCATCTGTCGATGGACATCTTGGCTCTTTCCACAGTTTGGCTATTGTGGACATTGCTGCTATAAACATTGGGGTGCACGTACCCCTTCGGATCCCTACACTTGTATCTTTGGGGTAAATACCCAGTAGTGCGATTGCTGGATTGTATGGTAGCTCTATTTTCAACTTTTTGAAGAACCTCCATACTGTTTTCCAGAGTGGTTGCACCAGCTTGCATTCCCACCAACGGTGTAGGAGGGTTCCCCTTTCTCCACATCCCCGCCAACATCTGTCATTTCCTGACTTGTTAATTTTAGCCATTCTGACTGGTGTGAGGTGATATCTCACTGAAGTTTTGATTTAGATTTCCCTGATACCGAGCAATGTTGAGCACTATTTCATGTGTCTGTTGGCCATTTGGATGTCTTCTTCAGAAAAATGTCTGTTCATGTCTTCTGCGCATTTCTTGATTGGATCATTTGTTTTTTGGGTGTTGAGTTTAAGAAGTTCTTTATAAATTTTGGATACTAGCCCTTTATCTGATATGTCATTTGCAAATATCTTCTCCCATTCTGTCGGTTGTCTTTTGGTTTTGTGGACTGTTTCTTTTGCTGTGCAAAAGCTTTTTATCTTGATGAGGTCCCAGTAGTTCATTTTTGCCCTTGCTTCCCTTGCCTTTGGCGATGTTTCTAGGAAGAAGTTGCTGCAGCTGAGGTCGAAGAGGTTGCTACCTGTGTTCTCCTTCAGGATTTTGATGGACTCCTATCTCACATTTAAGTCTTTCAACCATTTGGAGTCTATTTTTGTGTGTGGTGTAAGGAAATGGTCCAGTTTCATTCTTCTGCATGTGGCTGTCCCATTTTCCCAACACCATTTGTTGAAGAGACTGACTTTTTTTCCATTGGACATTCTTTCCTGCTTTGTCAAAGATAAGTTGACCATAGAGTTGAGGGTCCATTTCTGGGCTCTCTCTTCTGTTCCATGGATCTATGTGTCTGTTTTTGTGCCAGTACCATACTGTCTTGATGATCACAGCTTTGTAGTAGAGCTGGAAGTCCGGAATTGTGATGCGGCCAGCTTTGCTTTTCTTTTTCAACATTCCTCTGGCTATTCGAGGTCTTTTCTGGTTCCATACAAATTTTAGGATTATTTGTTCCATTTCTTTGAAAAAAGTGGATAGTATTTTGATGGGGATTGCATTGAATGTGTAGATTGCTCTAGGTAGCATTGACATCTTCACAATATTTGTTCTTCCAATCCATGTGCATGGAACTTTTTTCCATTTCTTTGTGTCTTCCTCAATTTCTTTCATGAGTATTTTCTAGTTTTCTGAGTACAGATCCTTTGCCTCTTTGGTTAGATTTATTCCTAGGTATCTTATGGTTTTGGGTGCAGTTGTAAATGGGATCGACTCATTAATTTCTCTTTCTTCTGTCTTGTTGTTGGTATATAGGAATGCCCCTGATTTCTGTGCATTGATTTTATAGCCTGCTACTTGACTGAATTCCTGTATGAGTTCTAGCAGTTTTGGGGTGGAGTCTTTTGGGTTTTCCACATAAAGTGTTATATCATCTGCAAAGAGTGAGAGTTTGACTTCTTCTTTGCCGATTTGGATGCCTTTGATTTCTTTTTGTTGTCTGCTGTGGCTAGGACTTCTAATACTATGTTGAATAGCAGTGGTGAAAGTGGACATCCCTGCTGCGTTCCTGACCTTAGGGGGAAAGCTCTCAGCTTTTCCCCATTGAGAATGATATTTGCTGTAGGTTTTTCATAGATGGCTTTTATGATATAGAGGTATGTACCCTCTATCCCTATACTCTGAAGAGTTTTGATCAAGAAAGGATGCTGTACTTTGTCAAATGCTTTTTCTGCATCTATTGAGAGGATCATATGATTCTTGTTCTTTCTTTTATGAATGTAGTTTATCACATTGATTGATTTGCGGATGTTGAACCAGCCTTGCAGCCCAGACATATATCCTACTTGGTCGTGGTGAATAATCCTTTTAATGTACTGCTGGATCCTATTGGCTCGTATTTTGGTGAGAATTTTCGCATCCATGTTCATCAAGGATATTGGTCTATAATTCTCCTTTTTGATGGGGTCTTTGTCTGGTTTTGGGATCAAGGTAATGGTGACTTCATAAAACGAATTTGGAAGTTTTCCTGCCATTTGTAGTTTTTGGAACAGTTTGAGAAGGATAGGTATTAATTCTTCTTTAAATGTTTGGTAGAATTCCCCTGGGAAACCATCTGGCCCTGGGCTTTGGTTTGTTGGGAGATTTTTGATGACTGCTTCGATTTCCTTAGTGTTATAGGTCTGTTCAGGTTTTCTCTTTCTTCCTGGTTCAGTATTGGTAGTTGATACATCTCTAAGAATGCATCCATTTCTTCCAGGTTATCTAATTTGCTGGCATATAGTTGCTCATAATATGTTCTTATAATTGTTTGTATTTCTTCAGTGTTGGTTGTGATCTCTCCTCTTTCATTCATGATTTTGTAGATTTGGGTCATTTCTCTTTTCTTTTTGATAAGTCTGGCCAGGGGTTTATCAAGCTTGTTAATTCTTTCAAAGAAGCAGCTCCTAGTTTCATTGATCTGTTCTGTTCTTTTGGTTTCTGTTTCATTGATTTCTGCTCTATCTTTATTATTTCTCTTCTCCTGTTGGGTTTACGCTCTATTTGCTGTTCTTTCTCCAGCTCCTTTAGGTGTAGGGTTAGGTTGTGTATTTGAGACCTTTCTTGTTTCTTGAGAAAGGCTTGTATTGCTATAAACTTTCCTCTCAGGACTGCCTTTGCTGCATCCCAAAGATTTTGAACAGTTGTGTTTTCATTTTCATTGGTTTCCATGAATATTTTTAATTCTACTTTAATTTCCTGGCTGACCCATTCATTCTTTAGTAGGATGCTCTTTAGCCTCCATGTATTTGAGTTCTTTCTGACTTTCCTCTTGTGATTGAGTTCTAGTTTCAAAGCATTGTGGTCTGAAAATATGCAGGGAATGATCCCAATCTTTTCGTACTGGTTGAAACCTGATTTGTGACTTAGGATGTGATCTATTCTGGAGAAAGTTCCATGGGCATTAGAGAAGAATGTGTATTCCGTTGCTTTGGGATGGAATGTTCTGAATATGTTTGTGAAGTCCATTTGGTCCAGTGTTTCATTTTAAGTCTTTATTTCCTTGTTGATCTTTTGCTTAGATGATCTGTCCATTTCAGTGAGGGGGGTGTTAAAGTCCCCCACTATTATTGTATTGTTGTCGATGTGTTTCTTTGCTTTTGTTATTAATTGGTTTATGTAATTGGCTGCTCCCGTGTTAGGGGCATAGATATTACAATTGTTAGATCTTCTTGTTGGATAGACACTTTAAGTAGCATATAGTGTCCTTCCTCATCTCTTATTACAGTCTTTGTTTTAAAATCTAATTTGTCTGATATAAGGATTGTCACCCCAGCTTTCTTTTGGTGTCCATTAGCATGGTAAATGGTTTTCTACCCCTTCACTTTCAGTCTGGGGGTGTCTTTGGGTCTAAAATGAGTCTCTTGCAGACAGCATATCGATGGGTCTTGTTTTTTTATCCAGTCTGATAGCCTGTATCTCTTGATTGGGACATTTAGCCCATTTACATTCAGGGTAACTATTGAAAGATATGAATTTGGTGCCATTGTATTGCCGGTAAGGTGACTATTACTGTATATTGTCTGTGTTCCTTTCTGGTCTATGTTACTTTTAGGTTCTCTCTTTGCTTAGAGGACCCCCTTCAATATTTATTGTAGGCTGGTTTCATGTTTGCAAATTCCTTTAGTTTTTGTTTGTCCTGGACGCTTTTTACCTCTCCTTCTATTTTCAGTGACAGCCTAGCTGGATATAGTATTCTTGGCTGCATATTTTTCTCGTTTAGTGCTCTGCATATATCATGCCAGTCCTTTCTGGCCTGCCAGGTCTCTGTGGATAGGTCTGTTATCAGTCTAATGTTTCTACCATTGTAGGTTACATATCTCTTCTGAGCTGCTTTCAGGATTTTCTCTTTGTCTCTGAGACTTGTAAGTTTTACTATTAGATATTGGGGTGTTGGCCTATTTTTATTGATTTTGAGGGGCGTTCTCTGTGCTTCCTGGATTTTGATGCCTTTTTCCTTTCCCAGGCTATGGAAGTTCTCTGCTATAATTTGCTCCAATATATCTTTTGTCCCTCTTTCTCTTTCTTCTTCTGGGATCCCAATTATTCTAATATTGTGTCATCTTATGGTACCAGTTATCTCTCGAATTCTCCCCTTGTGATCCAGTACTTGTTTATCTCTCTTTTTCTCAGCTTCTCTATTTTCCATCATTTGGTCTTCTATGTCACTAATTCTCTCTTCTGCCTCATTTATCCTAGCTGTTCGAGCCTCCATTTTTGATTGCTCCTCATTAATAGCCTTTTTGATTTCGACTTGGTTAGATTTTAGTTCTTTTATTTCTCCAGGAAGCGTTTCTCTAATAACTTCCATGCTTTTTTCAAGCCCAGCTAGTATCTTCAAAATCTTCATTCTGAACTCTAGGTCCAACATCGTACTAATGTCCATATTGATTAGGTCCCTGGCAGTCGGTACTTCTTCTTGTTCTTTTTGTTGAGGTGATTTTTTCCATCTTGTCATTTTTTCCAGAGGAGAATAGATGAATGAGAGAACAAAATGCCAGCAGGGTAACAACGTCCCCAGAAAATATACACTAAACAAATCAGAAAAGACCTGAAACTGGCAGAAAAGAAAGGGAAAGAAAGCAAAAAGAAAAAGAAGAAAATGAGAAAGAGATAAAAACAAATAAAAACAAAAGAAAACAAGAAAAAAATATGATCAAATATGATCAGGCTGGTGCATAGATCTGTGCCACACACTAGATTTTGGGCATATTTTGGTCTCTTTGTAGAAAGTACCTCTCAAAATTTTAAAGAATGAAAAACTTATAGATGTTCAAAAATCAGGGTTAATATGATGAAGAGATGGAATATGACTGTAAAGATGAAAAATAAAAGATTTTATAAAAGGAATTGATAAGAATTTGGTTGAAAAAAGAAAGAAGTGGATTTAAAAAAAAGGAGGGGGAGAGAATGTGATCAGGCAGGAGACTAGAACAACGCCATACACTATAGAGTTTTAGGGTATATTTTGATCTGTTAGAAGAAACTGTATCTCAAAATTTTAAGGAGAGAACAACTTATGTATATATATATATATATATATATATATATAGAACAACTTATGTGTATACATATATATATATATATATATATATATATATATATATATATATATATATATACCAAAAATAAGGATAACTATGAAGGGATAGAACATGACTCTTAAAATGAAAAATAAAAAAATATTTTTCATAAAAGGGATTGATAAGATGTTGGTTGAAAAAGGGAAAAAGAAAAATTAAAGAAATAAAGAAAAGACCATTAAAAAAATTAACTTTGAAAGACTAAAGAATCATGGTAAAAAAGCCATGAATTTTATGTGCAGTACTCCCCTAGCACTGGAGTTCTGCCATTCTCATTGATTGGTAAACTTGGTCTTGGCTGCCTGTTCTTGCTGATCTTCTGGGGGAGGGGACTTGTGCTGTGGTTCCCAAATGTCTTTGCCATAGGTGGAATTGCCCCACCCTTGACTGTCCGTGCTAAGTAATATGCTCAGGTTTGCTCTCTGAAGCTTTTGTTCCCTGGAAGCCTTCTGTACAGCTTTGGAGGATGAGAGTGAAAATGGCAGCCTCCCAGTCTCTGACCCAGAGAAGCCGAGAACTCGGGGCCCACCCCTCAGTGAGCCCCCAAAGAAAATCAGTCAGTCACTCCCGTCTCCACGGTCTCTGGCCACACTCCATGCTCACCCAGCCTGTGACTGAGCGTTTCTATATCTGGCACATGACCCTGTGTGGAGTTTCCAAACCCAGCAGATTCCTGCAGTGCACTCCCATGCCGCTCATCCTGGGGAAGGAGGGGGAGTCTCCTCGTATCTGCTGCTTGTTGGGTCCCTGCTGGAGGAGCAGTGGCCCAACTGTGCATTGGATGATGGTTTATGGCAACTCCGAGCTGAGAGCCCACTCCTCGGCTCTGTCTCTGCAGCTGGCTTCACTGCTCAGATACCCGGGAGTTCTGGTGCACTCAGGCACCCCCAGTCTTTCTGTGACCCCGAGGGTCCTGAGACTGTCCCAGCGAGGGTTCCACCCCCGGCTTAGCCTCTAGAGCAACCTCCCTCAGTGGAGCAGACTTCTAAAAGTTCCAATTTTGTGCTCTGCTGCTCTCTCACTTCCAGTAGCGGCTGACGGAGGCCCCCTCCCCCGCCATCTGTCTTCCTGAATATCACCTCGATTCACTTCTCCACAAGTCCTACCTTCCAGAAAGCGGTTGCTTTTCTGTTCAGAGAGTTGTTGCTATTCTTTTCTTCGATCTCCTGTTGAGTTCGTAGGTGTTCAGAATGGTTTGATCCCTATCCAGCAGCTGAATTCCTGGGACCAGACGAAATCCAGGTCTCCTACACCTCTGCCATCTTGCTCCGCCCCAAGCTAACTTTTAATACCAGTTTTCTCCTAGATGTCTCACATTGGGATCTATGATTCATTTCAAGTTATTTTTTGTAAGTGGTGTGATATAGAGTTTAAGATTCTTTGGGATTTTCTTTTGCAGGCTTATCTTTCTAATTCCACTTGTTAGAAAAATTATCCTTTCTCCATTGAATTAATTTGGCAACTTTGTCAAAAATCAATTGACTATACTTGTGAGAGTCTAATTCTGTACTCTGTGTTCCATTGGTTTATTGATCCATATATCTATCAGTTTAGTGATGATGAACTTCTTCAGCTTTTGTTTATCTGGAAAACTCTTTATCTTTTTCAATTCTGAAGGACAGTTTTGCCAACTAGAGTGTTCTTCATTGGCAGTTATTTTTTTTTTTCCTTTCAGCATTTTGAATATATCATCTCAATCCCTTCTGGGCTGCAGAGTTTCCTCTGAAAATCCACTGATAGTCTTATGGGGATCCCCTGTGAATAGCAAGTTGTTTTTCTCTTCCTGTTTCTATGATTCTCTTTTTGTCTTTTATTTTTCTCTTTGTTGAAGTTCTCACTTTATTCATGCACTGATCTCCAGACCTCGGTGAGCATCTTTACAACCGTTATTTTGAGCTGTCTATAGGGTAAATCACTTACCTCCATTTCATTAAAATCAGTTTCTGGTGATTTAACTTGTTTTTTGTTTGTTTGTTATGTATTCCCCTGTTGCTTCATTTTCCTTGAGTGTTTTGGTTTCTGCACATTAGATAAAACAGCCACCTCTCCCAGTCTTGACAGACTATGTCTCATCAGTCACCCCAGCCTGAGCTCCAGGTTGTCTCCAAACATTTGTGATAATCCAAGCCACCATCTTTGGTTTTTGTTTCTCCCATAGTTGAGAGTTTGTCAAGACTTGTCAGTGTCCCCAGAGGGGGTGAGGATAGCATTCAGCACCTAGATGCAGGCTAATTAGAAGCCAGACTCTCAGACAAATGCTGGGAAAATATGTAGTTAAGCCCCTTCCAGGGAGAAAGTGGAAAAATGGACATTTTTGCCTATTCCCTCTGCACTGAGCCCAGATGTACAGCCGTGGGGTAGGGGGAGGGGTGCTCTTTCACCTGTTGAAAAGCTGCTGTTTTGTTTGCTATAGTCCTGTGGGTGAATGCAAGCCCCATTGGCTATCAGATGTAGGTGATTTGGGGACCCATCCCTCAGCAGCCATAAATTGGGGCCCCAAATGTGCAGAACAACTCCTTTCAGGGACGTACTTATAATTTGGTTTTGTTGTTGGAGCAATCCAGAGGGATAACATGTGAGAAGTGCCCACCAGTTCCACCAAACTCTGGGAAGGATCTCAGCCAGCTCCTAGATGCATTCTAAATTAGAAGCCAGACCCTCAGTCACACCCTTTTCAGGAGAAGACAGGAAGACAGGCATTTGTGCCTGTTCTTTCTGGGCTGAGCCTTGAGGAGATACCCATAGGGAGTGCTCACAAGCCTATTAACAACTTCTTTATTTGCTATAATCCTGTGAGTCTTGAGGATAAAGCCCCATTGGCTTTCAGAACTAGGTGTTTTAAGGGCCCATCCCTCAGATGGGAGTCTTAAAAGTTGGAGAGTTAGGTGTAGAGTCCAAACTCTTTGCTCCTCAGGGAGAAGGTGGGAGTTGGGGGTTTCTTCTTGATTGTATGGTGTTGTATCATGGGTGGAGTTTATGGCAAGACTGTGTCTCAGCCTTTCCTACCCATTTTGATATAGATTTTTTTCTCATTCACCTGATGTGTAGGAGTCACGAAGATACTTACAGGTTTCTCTCAGAGGGTGTTGCTCCATGTGTAGTTGTACATTCATTCCATTCATGGGTGAAGGGAAGTTCAGGAGCCTCCTCTGCTACCATCTTGGTCCCTCCCAAACATACTTGTTCTTGGTTGAGCATTGGAGTTTGTGTCCTTCAGGGAATTTTTACTTATTTAAGTGGTGAGATTTGCAATCATATGCTTGCTCATGAAGTTTCCTTATCTTTTTAGTGTCTACAAAATCAAAAGTCATTTCCGCCTCTCATTCTTAATATTGCTATTTTGTTTTTTTGTTTTTTTTAAAGACTTTATTTATTTGACAGAGAGAGACAGTGAGAGCAGGAACACAAGCAGGGGGAGTAGGAGAGGGAGAAGCAGGCTTCCCGCTGAGCAGGGAGCCCAATGTGGGACTCGATCCTAGGACCCTGGGATCATGACCTGAGCCGAAGGCAGACGCTTAACGACTGAGCCACCCAGGCGCCCAATGTTGCTATTTTGTATCTTCTGTCTTTTTAACTAGACAGTTATGAATTTTATTAGTCTCTGAAAAAAATAGTTTGGTTTTATTAAATTCTTGTTTTTGGTTTTAAGGTAAATTTGCTTCTTTTCTTTATTATATTCTTTCTTTTGTGAGGGAAGACAACTGCTAAGTAGCTACAGCAGTAAACCAGTGAGGAGATATGAAGACTTTATATAAGATAATGGAAAGGTATGATCAGATTTGGGAAATTAAGGAAATAAATCTGTTTGACTAACTGCCATGAAGGGAGTGTTAAGAAAGAATGTAGAGACCATGAACATGCTGTATTTATAGGGGTACCATTAATTGAGATAATAAATTCAGGAGAAAGTATCAATCTAAGGAAGTACATAGGAAAAAAAATAAGTACATAGTGAATTATATTTGGGTATGTACAGATTTGGCTATCTGTGACTTCCATGAATTATGAGCATTAGACAATTATGTACTTAGATGTGAAAGCCCTTTTGATTGGCATCCAGTAGGTGTACAATGTGGAGGGGGGAGGTTTACTATATATACTTGAAAGTAAGAAATATTATGTATTTTTAAATATTCATAAAATTTGACTCTTGGTTTATTAAATTATTGTGACTCTACATCACTTTGTTTTTGTAATGCTCACCAAAATATAAGCCAAAATATGTTTCATCTATTCTCTGATCCTTTGTGTTTGTATTTTATTATTTGTCTGTAATTTCTTTTAGCTTTCTTCAAAAGTATACATGTAGTGAAGGTTCAGTTTTTCTCTGTATTAAGAGTATATATCAGGACCCAATGTGCTGAGTAGAAAATGGACTGGTTTTCAAAGATCTACTAGATTTACAGAGATGAAGTATGCTGGTTTTATTTTCTCAAGGCTGTGGGGTGAACCAGAACATTATTTCCAAATCATTTTAAAAAATAGAATATTTTAGTTGCTGCAGTGAGGAGATTGGGTTTAAGCTACTTTAAGCAGGGACTTGCATCTTGTTCTTTCTGTTTTGGAACTAATGCTGTTGAAAGTATTAAAGCTGTTGATTTATTTGTTTGCACTGTGGCTTCCATTTGCAACAACATGGATGAACCTTGTGGGTATTATGCTAGATGAAATACGGCAGACGAAGGAAAACAAATACCACTCAATTCCATTCATAAGTAGAATCTAAAAAAAAAAGAAACAAAAAGCAGAATCAGATTTATAAATACAGAGAACAAACTGATGTTTGCTGAAGAGGAGGGGGCTGGGGGGACTAGGCAAAATGGCTGAAGGGAGTGGTAGTACAAGGTTCTAGTTTCAGAATGAGTAAGTCATGGGAATAAAAGGCACAGTACAGAGAATAGAGTCAATAATATTGTAATAGCATTGTATGGTGACAGATGGTAGCTACACTTGTGGTGAGCAGAGTGTAACCTATAGAGATATTGAATCACTGTGTTGTACACTTGAAACTATTGTAACATTGTGTGTCAACTATTTTCAAAAAATTTTAATTTTTTTAATTTTTTTTTAATGAGGTGACTTTTTTATTTAAGATTTTATTTATTTATTTGAGAGAGAGAGAGAGAGAAACAGTATGAGAGGGGAGAAGGTCAGAGGGAGAAGCAGGCTCCCCGCTGAGCCGGGAGCCTGATGTGGGACTCGATCCCAGGACTCCGGGATCATGACCTGAGCCGAAGGCAGTTGCTTAACCAACTGAGCCACCCAGGAGCCCGTGACTCTTTTTTTTTTTTAAGATTTTATTTATTTATTGGTCAGAGAGAGAGCACAAGCAAGGGGAACTGCAGGCAGAGGGAGAAGCAGGCTCCCTGCCAAGCAGAGAGCCCTGGTGTGGGACTTGATCCCAGGACCCTGGGACCATGGCCTGAGCCAAAGGCAGCCACTTAAGCAACTGAGTCACCCAGGTACCCCTCAAAAAGATTTTTAAACAATAAATTTAAAAAATCTTACAAAAGTGTTCATCATTCTAAAAAGTAGAGAGATTGTATAATGCAGTCTTATGTCCATCACTCACATTCAACAATTACCAAAATTTTGTCATATTTTCTTCATATATACCTTGAGCTTTTTTTTCTTTGCTGAGTTATCTTGAGCAAATCTCAGACGTTATATCATTTCATCCCTACCTACTTCAGTATTCATCTCTAAAATTGTTGGCTATTTTCTTGCATATCACAATGTCATTGTCACAACTAATAACATTGCCGGTAATACCATGGTATTGTGTTCTCTCGTCCAAAGTTAAATACTACTGTTTTTCCTTAAAAATGCCTTTTTACATTTGTTTTAATCAGGATCCAAATAAGGCTCACATACTACATTTGGTAATTATGTCGCCTAACTCTCTTTTATTCTAGCTCAGCTCCCTTCATTTTTCTTTGATCCATGCCACTGACTTTGTTTTTTCTTTAAATTTTTTATTGTTATGTTAATCACTATACATTACGTCATTAGTTTGTGATGTAGTGATCCATGATTCATTGTTTGCACATAACACCCAGTGCTCCATGCAGAACATGCCCTCTTTAATACCCATCACCAAGGCTAACACATCCCCCCACCCCCTCCCCTCTAAAACCCTCAGTTTGTTTTTCAGAGTCCATCGTCTCTCATGGTTCGTCTCCCCCTCCAATTTACTCCCTTCATTCTTCCCCTCCTGCTATCCTCCTCTTCTTGTTTTTTTCTTAACATATATTGCATTCTTTGTTTCAGAGGTACAGATCTGTGATTCAACAGTCTTGCACAATTCACAGTGCTCACCATAGCACATACCCTCCCCAATGTCTATCACCCAGCCACCCCATCCCTCCCACCCCACCCCCACTCCAGCAACCCTCAGCTTGTTTCCTGAGATTAAGAATTTCTCATATCAGTGAGGTCATATGATACATGTCTTTCTCTGATTGACTTATTTCACTCAGCATAACACCCTCCAGTTCCATCCACGTCATTGCAAATGGCAAGATCTCATTCCTTTTGATGGCTGCATAATATTCCATTGTATATATATACCACATCTTCTTTATCCATTCATCTGTCGATGGACATCTTGGCTCTTTCCACAGTTTGGCTATTGTGGACATTGTTGCTATAAACATCGGGGTGCACATACCCCTTCGGATCCCTACATTTGTATCTTTGTGGTAAATACCCAGTAGAGCAATTGCTGGATCATATGGTAGCTCTATTTTCAACTGTTTGAGGAACCTCCATACTGTTTTCCAGAGTGGTTGCACCAGCTTGCATTCCCACCAACGGTGTAGGAGGATTCCCCTTTCTCCGCATCCCCGCCAACATCTGTCTTTTCCTGACTTGTTAATTTTAGCCATTCTGACTGGTGTGAGGTGGTACCTAAATGTGAGACAGGGGTCCATCAAAATCCTAAAGGAGAACACAGGCAGCAACCTCTTTGACCTCAGCTGCAGCAACTTCTTCCTAGAAACATCGCCAAAGGCAAGGGAAGCAATGGCAAAAATGAACTACTGGGATTTCATCAAGATAAAAAGCTTTTGCACAGCAAAAGAAACAGTCAACAAGACCAAAAGACAACCGACAGAATGGGAGAAGATATTTGCAAATGACATATCAGATAAAGGGCTAGTATCCAAAATCTATAAAGAACTTATCAAACTCAACACCCAAAGAACAAATGATCCAATCAAGAAATGGGCAGAAGACATGAACAGACATTTTTCCAAAGAAGACATCCAAATGGCCAACAGACACATGAAAAAGTGCTCAACATCGCTTGGCATCAGGGAAATCCGAATCAAAACCTCAGTGACATGCCACTGTCTTCTTACAGAAGCCATGTTCATTGTCCTTTAGAATGTTGTGCTTTCTGGACCATTTTCCCCCTCTTTCTTATATTTAACTTGTTCCTCCATTTATGATACTCCCTTTAATTATCTTTTTCAAGATACCAGGCAGGTGACTGTGTACTTCATACTCCATCATGTCAAGGGTCGCTTTAAATCTGGTTGTTTCCCCTGCGGTGATGCTAAGAATAGTCCGTGCTTGCAATCTGATCCCTCCACTCCAGAGTTCTCTATTGACTTCTCCTCGAATACTTTATTTATTATCATTTCAAAATCAGTTATTCCAATAGGGACTGCAAAATTGTGGTTTTATAATATTATTCCTTCAATATTTATTAGTTAGAATCTTTTCTGTAAAGAAGAGCTTCCCTTCATCAACTAGAACTACTTACTTGATTACCCTGAAATAGAATATGGACAGGAAAAATAGGGCAAATGCTTAATTTTTTCTTTTAGCTGAAAGACTTCTATTGCATTTTTTATTTCCTACTCTATTTACTTTTATCATTTTCATTAATATTCTCATTTATATTTAACAAATACATATTGAATACTTGATATATGTCAGGCACTAGGAAAAGTTGGAGCCCCGAAGATCTAGTTGGAAAAGAGATATGTACAAAATTAAATATTGGTTTTCAATTGGTTAATCACTGTGCCTGCTACATCACAAGTCATTCTGGAATTAAATTCTTTCCCTTATAGTCCCTTGTTGAGATAGCCTAATGAGAAAACTTGATTTGCTCTCTGGAACTAGACTGAGAAATCTGCAGAATGAGACAGTTGACAAGGAGTATAGACATTGAAGGTTACAGGTTTGGAGATAGGTATAGTAAATGATCTAAAATTAAGAATAAATCAGGGATGCCTGGGTGGTTCAGTCAGTTAAGCGTCTGCCTTCAGCTCAGGTCATGATCCCAGGGTTGTTGGGATCGAGCCCCACATCGGGCTCCTTGCTCGGTGAGGAGCCTGCTTCTCCCTTTGCCTGCCACTCCCCCTGCTTGTGCTTTCTCTCTCTGTCTCTCTCTCACTCTCGCTCTTGCTCACTCTCTCTGACAAATAAATAAAATCTTAAAAAAAAATTAAGAATAAATGAAAATGAGGTATAAACAGAAGCCAGGAGATAAACAGCATGGAAGGGGTTTAAGGCAGTTGTCAGTGAAAGAAGAGAAAGGATACTGGAAGGAAAAGCAGAGATGGTGAGCGTAGCCGAGTCATGGTATTGGTGGATTTCTTGAGTGAGGATCCCATCTGTGGTCGCGTACTGCACTCCCCTGACTGCCTTCAACTCTGCAAGAGCTTCTTGTCCACGGTTCTGTGAGGCCTGACTCTACTGGTCATTGCTCCAGCTGTTAAATGGAGTTCAGCTTTCCATGGGTTTGTATATCATATGGCAATGCAGATTAGTCTTATTTCTCTATTATGCAGATTATGCTTACAGAAATTTACCTGTTAATTATCTGTAAGTTAACTTGAGCCTGTGATTCTCATCATCAAAGTAGCATAACTCACCGGGTGTGATATTCTATGGAATGACATGTCTTACACTGGAGGCGCAGTTAGGTTGCTGGTTGAAGTTAAAGGAATGCTTCAATTTGACTTGTCAGAATAGGAGCAAACTATTTATTTCCTACAAGCAATCAGTTCTACAGAGCTGGGGTTTACAGTGGGGAGAATGTATGTCAGAAAATTGAAAAATCTGAGCTAAAACTATCTGACTAAAGGTATAAAAGAAAAGAGGCTATTTTGAAAGTTTTTACTCATGTCAATTACAGCCAGTTTGAATTTTTAAAACAGATCAGGTGTTTCTCTGCAAATTCCCGAAACAGTAAGTTATTTGGAAAGATTAAGGATAGTTTTCTAAAAGCACTGTTACAAAAATGCTTACTAAGAGTTGTATTAGTTCAATCACTTGAGAAGATTTTAATTTTCTCCCTTTCTGTGTGCATATATCATAGAGGAAAGAAAAGGTTCATCTTGGATTTTCGAGGTTTATTATGCTTTCCAGATAATTTAGGCACAACTAGATATCTATATGTTCTAAATATTATCATTATCATGTAGGGAACTATAGGGAATTAATTGCAGCCAGGCGCTGTACTAAGCACTTTTTCAGTTTAATGATTGAATTAACCCTAAACTTAAATCTAATGACATCAGTACTGTTATCATCCCCAAATTGTGGATGATGAAACTGAAGCTACAGAGGCTAAGTAACTTTCTAGATCACACACCTAGCAAGTGGCAGAACCAGAATCTCAGCAATCTTTAAATTAACAGGAGGATGAATTGTAAGGTAAAAATCTCATGAGTAAAATGATGGGTGTTAATCCTTCAGTCCAACCCAAACATTTCTGATGTTTTCATTAGTCTGGATCTGGTCACGATAACCCTATAACAATAATGACTCACAAAAAGTTTAAGGTGCAAGATATGCCATATGGTACCAATTGCAGTTGTATATAAACCGATAAAAATATATGCAATTTGTTACTTATCAGAAGAAAAATGTTAATAAATAGTAAGTACTTAACTGGAACCCTCAGGAGAAACCATGATTTTTTCCCCCCTCAGTTCACTCCTTAAAAAAACTCTGCTTCCTGAACAATTGACGTAGATAAAAAAATGATCAATTTTTCACTGTGGATTAGGTGCCAGGAATGTTGGACCTGAGGTCCATATTTAATAACTCTATAGACTCTAACAGCATACATTTCTATGTCTAATCTCATTTTATTTTTATAGCCTCCTTTTTCCTTTAGTTTTTCTACTTTCAAGGCAAATCTCACTTTATTATAGTAATTTTGTAAACCATTTTTAATATTCTTGAATGAGATGAATACATAAGTAATGAGTAAAAATAAAGAAAAAGGACTGTGTTTTAAGTATTCAGAGAAAAATGTGGCTTGAGTGGTTTAGTGATCTAATATTTTTGAGTGAGACAGATTGAGCCATGAGAACTTAGAAAAGTTTTGCAGCGTCTCTCAGACTGATTTCCACATTTAAAAATTTGGGAGGTAAAACTTAAGACATAGGACCATTATCAGGATTTGAGGAGATAGTGCATATAAAGTGGTTAGCCCAGAGTTTGGCTTTGGCTAGTGGCTCTTCAGATGTGAATCCCCATCTCTTTTCTACTGCCTCAGGCTTCCTGCCCCACATCGTGAATACGAGGACTTGCTTCCCTCCAGGTCTCTAACCTGGAAGTGCTTGGGGAGCTTGGGAAACGATTGTCTGAAATCAATAAATTCCATTTATTATTTCCCCCATGCACATAGCCCAAGGTTGAAGGCCACTTCTGGCCATCTTCTTCTCCTCTCTGCTGCTGGGGTGGTATTTCACGGCCTTATAAAATGTTAAGTTTAATAGTTCACCTAGATCCATCTCTAATTTTATGTTTCATGTTTAAGTTAAATATGTATTTAAAGATCTGAGTTCATTAAAATAATACTGTAGGTTGTAAATGTAAGTAAAGAGAAAACAAAAAGATAAAAGGGTAATTGGGTTTAAATGGCATTGGTGATCTACTTAGTTTAGGTGCAGGAGAATTTCAGTACAAAAGGAAAAATTGTCACCAAAGGAAATGTTCAGTTAGAGGAGTTTGCAGTCTGAATACTTAAGCTAACTTTGATCCTTAACTGCAATGTTATGGTATGTTTTAGTTTCCCTTTAATACAGCTTTAACTTGTAAGGCTAGTTTATGATTTACTAGTAGAGTCTTGCTCAATTAAGTTCATTCTTCTTGGCTGTTCCTTCTCTTCATGATGATGGCAGTAAATTGCACTAATGTATGTCAAGTATTCTTAAATGGAGAACATATTAACAAAAGCTGATTTTTTTTAACAATGTGAAAAGCACAACAAACTAAAAGTCTCTTGAATTCTGATGGTGATAATGAAGTTTTAGTTGCAGGCAAGACATGCAGTAACAAGACCATTGCTTACTCATTTGTAACAAAGAATACTTTCTTCAAAGACAAACTTTGCATATCAAAATAATATTTCACATTTAATCTTATCTGTTGTGACTAATGAATCAGTATTATCAAATTTGGCAGTAGTAGATTATTTTTCTTATTTCATGAAGAGATTTGCAGATAATAAATTGGGTTATTAAATTGTGTCTCATGAGATTCAAGATTTAAAACATTTATGCTTTGTATTAATTACTACAAATTAAAAACAGACATTCTAATGTTGGAATAGATTGGTTATTTCATTAAACCTCCTTTCATAAATGGTAGACTAAGTTAAGCTATAACTGCATTGAAATGAAAAGGTAGAGCTGTACATTAGAGAATTTAATTTATGTACAGTAAAACCTCACAAATTCAGATCAGGAGGAGAGCCAATGATGTTTTTAAAACATGAATAATGAAATATGAAAATTTAATGTGTCATATGTGGGTCCAATATTAACTTGTAAGTACATATAATACTTACGAGGTTAGGGAATAGTCGTGGAGGTCAAAACCTCTTCCAAGCTGCTTGTCTCATAGTTTGGAATTTGTGATTAGGATATACATTATCAGAGAGTACTTGTGATTTCTGAAGTTTCTGAAACCAGTTTAGTCCTGTGAGTGCTAAGAATTTCCCTCTGCAATCAAGTTTATTGCTATTAATCTTATTAGCAACTTATTTCGTTCTGGAGAACTAAAAACTAGCCAGTTCAAATGTAAACTTCCGTTTGGTTTCTATGATAATTTTGTTCACATTAGAAATCAATGGATCTTCAATAATATTTTCATCTATGTCTTATAGTTAAAATTTCATTATCATCAGTAAACCCTTATTGAGTGCTCACGATGTGCCAGTGGCTGTACAAAGTATTTACATGTAAACTATCACTTAATCTTTACAACAGCCCTGGAAAAAGCCCCAAGTGTACATTTATTATCGTTCCTGTTTGACAGATGAGGACATTGAGTTTTAGGAGGTCATGCACTACTCCACTGGGTGAATTAGTTAAGCCACAGAGGAGAAATCAAATATCTATCTTTTGGATTACATTGAGGTTTAACCACTCCATTATACTTCTGCAGATTGTGCAGACAGAATAGCAAGAATGGTGTTAAACTGTGGAAGAGAAGCCTCTAGCAAATATGCAGATTGCATGGACTTACTAGCCAGTCCCAACAAAAGGCAGGAATATTCAACTGTGAAGTGTGTTGGAAGAAAACAGCTCTGCCTTCTGTATCATAATTTGGTACTGGGGATACAGCACAGATAAAGCATATAAAATTTGCCGATGTGAAATTATGTATTTGCAAATCTATAAGGGAAATTTGGACACAGTGCCAGAAACAAAACCACTGTGGGGGAGTATTATTTTGTGCCCCCTTAAAAACTGGAAACAAAATTTAACCAGCAGTTACTTGGAACTTGATAAAAATCTATTAGGACACATACTAGATGTCTCTCTTCTCACTCCAATGACAGATTTGGTTTTTTCATCTTTTGTATTTTGCTCATAGTTGTGAATTTTTTCTCCCCCTTTTTCTCTAGGTAGGTAGGAGTAAAAAATTGTTGTGGAAACTATTAGCTTTGCAGATATTGTCACCAGGTTATATCTTGGCTTCTGGAATTGTTTAAATCATGTGGAGAGGAAATACATGTATGCATTTAGAAGATTGTTTGTTTTTTTTGTTTGTTTGTTTGTTTGTTTTAGTTTTAAATTTATTTTATTATATTATGTTAGTCACCATACAGTACATCATTAGTTTTTGATGTAGTGATCCACGATTCATTGTTTGTGCATAACACCCAGTGCTCCACACAATACGTGCCCTCCTTAATACCCATCACCAGGCTAACCCATCTCCCCACTCCCCCTCCCCTCTAGAACCCTCAGTTTGTTTCCTGGAGTCCATAGTCTCTCATGGTTCGTCTCTCCCTCCGATTCCCCCCCTCATTGTTCCCTTCCTTCTCCTAATGTCCTCTATGCTCTTCCTTATGTTCCACAAGTAAGTGAAACCATATGATAATGGACTTTCTCTGCTTGACTTATTTCACTGAGCATACTCTCCTCCAGTCCCATCCATGTTGATGTAAAAGTTGGGTATTCATCCTTTCTGATGGCTGAGTAATATTCCATTGTATATATGGACCACGTCTTCTTTATCCATTCATCTGTTGAAGGACATGTTGGCTCTTTCCACAGTTTGGCTATTGTGGACATTGCTGCTATGAACGTTGAGGTGCATATGGCCCTTCTTTTTACTACATCTGTGTCTTTAGGCTAAATACCCAGTAGAAGATTGTGTAAACATAATTAATATTATTTGGTAGTGAAGAGATTCTAAGAGGAGAGGAGTTTTTTAATGCTAAACAAATTAGTCAAAGAAAAAATAGATAATTTTTATCAGTTTTGAAGTATAAAGCAAATGTCAATGAAATTATACTGTTAAATCTTATGTCCACATTAAAATTATGGGATTTACATAGTAAAAAAGCACCAGTACAATCACTAACTCTTAATATTAAGTTAGCTATGATGCAGTTTATAGTCATGGTATCCTTTGCCCTTATCCTTCACAGCTAATTAATCACTGCTGATTCTGCCTTGAGTACAACAGAGGACTTAGAGACAGGTGTTACTCGAGCTGTGCTTTGAAGGAAGGGGCAATTAGGATCAAATGGAAATTCAGGAGGAAAGAGAATAGATGGGGAAAATGATGGGAAGATATGGGACATCAGATATGTTGAGAAATTATAAGCTCGGTGGGTAGAGCATGAAAATGTTGGAGGGTAGAGATAGAAGTTAAAGTCAGGATGAGATCTTCACTGGCCAAGAAAGTAACATTAATGAGTTGATACTTTTCTATGCTAATGAATGTGTAATAAGCAGTTGATGGTTTTAAAGCAGTAGTTTGAAATATTGTGGCCTAAAAATATTTTTTAAAAATAATAAAAATTTAAAAATAAATAAAATAAAAATTAAAAAAATTAAATGTTGAAATAGTATGGCCTGTGTTTTTAAAAGGTAACTTACATGATAATATAGAGGTGTACTGGAAGAGAGAGAAATGGAGGCAAATAGATAAACTAGTGCAATTCTTGAGGCAAATGAGGGTTAAGACTTGAATAAGGGATGTGACAGTAGGAAGAGGCAAGGGACAGCAGATTTCAGTCTTGTCAAAGGAAGAATCCACAGAATTGTGGGAAGGAGAAGATGCTACGGATTGTGGCAGAGGTTGATGACTCCATTTGCCATCTAGATTCAGGGCTAAATAGTGATATTTTTTATTTTGTTGGATTATATGTAAGAAAGAGCCAGAGAAATATTTTGAAATGCACCAAAAATACCATAGAGAAGTAGCAAAGTAAAATAAAAATATAGACTTCAGAAGAACCTGTGTAACTATTAAATAAATAAATATGCTTTGAGTTGTTTTTTTCTAGCGTAGGATATCCATTATCTCCATAGGTAATGGTAAGTGCAACCGAATTTGGAACCAGCATACAATACACTATCAGCAAAATTTCTAAAACAGATCTCAGAAAATATCTCAAGCTCCAAAGATTGTTTCCTGCATAGTAGTAGAGCTTAGCAAGAAGTAGATCTTGAGATTTAAAGAGGGACTATTGTATAAAATATGAAGCTAATAATTTGAACTGTAAATAATTTAAGGCAAAATTAATAAGCTAATACAAAAAAAGACAAAATTAGCTATGAAGACATTTTCAATGCTAAGGAATTTTTGTTACTGTCAAAAAAAAAGAATGAAAAATATGGTTGAGAAGCATAAACTCTATTTCTGATTCTTCCATTGATTTGTTTGGTGTAGGACACATTTCTTAATCTCTAATGTTCCTGAGTCTAAAATGAATGTAATCAAAGTAAAGTTTATGTCTCTTCTAAGTATCAAAAAAAAAATCATTGAATATCTTCTGCTTTATTGGAGAGATCATGAACTCTGGGAAAATAGCTCAGTGCTTAAATTCTGATCACCAATTGCTCACTTGTAAAATGAGAATATTAATAGCCAAATACAGATTTTGTGAGAAATAAAATTTTAAAGAATTACATATTTGGTAGAATTCCCATTGATTTTATTGCAAAAGAGAAATGATTTTTAAAATTTTTGTGGTTACAAAATAATCTTAGCTACACAGAGCTGTGTAAAGAAGAAAATGAAAGTTCTCATGTTTATGCATCATTTTTGTGAAGAAAATAAAAAACCTAAGAACCCCCCCCAAGCCTTACAAATTTTCAATAGTGGGGTGTATTTTTTTCTAGCTCATATTTTCTGCACGTATAAGCATAGGTATTCATTTAGTAAAGTTTATTTTACACATATTAAATATACATACATTGATATATATATTTTTATAAAATATGTAATCGTATTATGTATACTGATTTGTAATTTGCGTTTTTCATGTAACACTTCCTGATAGGCATCTTTTTGTGTCAATACAAGCAAATTGATCTTGTTCTTTTTGATAGTTGCATATTATTCTGTGGCTTCGTATAACATCAGGATGATGCAGCCCAGAGAAGGGACTCCTGGGATACAGGATAGAGGGAGTGGGAGTAACACAGGTGTTGGAATTGCATAAGCATTGGAAGCCCATAGAGAGTCATTAGATGACTTTTGAAAAACAGGCTTAAACAAGTCCGAATATTTTTTACCATTTTTTAATGTTTTCTAATCTGAACTTTTTTCAGTAAAAATTTTTAACTATTTTTTTAAAGATTTTATTTATTTATTTGAGAGACAGAGAGCACGAGAGGGGGGAGGGTCAGAGGGAGAAGCAGACTCCCTGCCAAGCAGGGAGCCCGATGCGGGACTCGATCCCGGGACTCCAGGATCATGACCTGAGCCGAAGGCAGTCGCTTAACCAACTGAGCCACCCAGGCGCCCTAAATTTTAACTATTTTAATGACAATTTCATTATTAGAAAAGTTAAACATCTCTTTTCCTATGTTTTTAAGCTTTTGTGTTTTTCTTTTTAAATTGACTGTTCAGGGGCGCCTGGGTGGCTCAGTCGTTAAGCGTCTGCCTTCGGCTCAGGTCATGATCCCAGGGTCCTGGGATGGAGCCCTGCATCAGGCTCCTTGCTCAGTGGGGAGTCTGCTTCTGTCTCTGCCTGCCGCTGCCCCTGCTTGAGATCTCTCTTTCTCTCTCTGACAAATAAATAAGTAAATAAATCTTTAAAAAAAATAAAATAAAATAAATTGACCATTCCATTAGCCATTTTTTCTAATCATTTTTTTCCTATAGATATATAACAGTTCCTTTTATATTAATATTATTCATTTCACATATTTACTGTGTGTGTTTTTCTACTGTGTTGTTTTAATTTAAATGGTGGCTTGATTGGGTTTAGGTTTTGCCATGTTGAGGATTTAATACTAGCGATGGGACCCCTTAACCCACAGTTGCTCAAGAATGAAAATCACACTTGTCATTGATTGGTTATGCAATTGAGAAAATCCTGAGATAAACATCTAATTTTTAGATTCCTTGTTTTTAAGTTATCTCATTAAAGCTTCCATATTAAAGGAAAAAAAATATTTTAGAAGTCACTTTTAGAGTCTTATGATAATTACAACTATTAATTGGGGTGCACAGCTTATCTCTTCCATCAGTTGATATTTTCTTTTAAAGATTTTATTTATTTATTTGTCAGGAAGAGAGAGCACACAAACAAGGGGAGTGGCAGGCAGAGGGAGAAGCAGGCTCCCCGCTGAGCAAGGAGACCGATGCAGGACTCGATCCCAGGACCCTGGGATCATGACCTGAGCCGAAGGCAGAGGCTTAACCGACTGAGCCACCCAGGTGTCCCAGTCTATATATATATATATATATATATATATATATATATACATGTATATATATATATATATATATATATATTAGCTCCTTTAATTTCTTATGGAACACATGTGTTTACCAGGAAACTGTGTTGGATATGTGTTGATCACTCCCCTAGAAGCATTAACTGATTTACCTAGAGACAAAGACTGAGAGCCTGAGAAGCTAGACAGAAAGTAGCAGCTGAAAAACTGAGAAAGCTGAACACAGGAACAGGAGAACAATTGAAATTCAGGCCATGTGAAGTGGTGGGTCCAGATGAACATCTCAAGCATACAACTGGGCCTATGAAGGGTTACATGCTAGGAGTGAGTATGAGTAAAATAAAGACTTGCTTTGAATGAACTCAGTCCCTAAATGGATAAAGGTCATCTCTCTCAAACCCTAGAACACTTCTGCCAGAAGAAAAGTAAATCCTTTCTGAAGAATACTAACATCATAGGGATACTTAAATTGTATATACATTTTTCACAAACAAAAAGTCTTTAATTCAATCAAAAATAAGCAGACATTATAAGAGATTAATACAATGGAATTTAGAGACTCAAATGTTATAATTGTGATGAATATATTTAAGAAATTAACAAAAAGGCAAAATTCAGCTATGAACTTGAAACTACTGAAAGGATCAAATAGAAATTCTAGAACTGAAAACTACAACAAATGAAATTAATAATATTGGATTGAACAGCATGTTATCCACAAATGAAGAGAAAATTAGTTAACATGAAGATAGTACAGAAAAAAATAGCCAGAATGACGTTCGAGGACACAAAAGATGTTATAATAAAGATTATTTATCAAAATTAACTATATAGTGGGGTATAAAGAAAATCTCCGCAAATTTCAAAAGATCAAAATCATTCAAAATGTGTTCTTTGACCATAGGCTAAGGAGAAAACAGCAACAAGAAGATATTAGGAAATCCAAACAGCTGAAGTTAAGAATCAAGATTAGACAAATAACATATGATTTCACTTACATATGGGATCTAAAAAACAAAATGAATGAATAAACAAAAAGCAGAAACAGACCTATAAATAGAACAAACTGATGGTTCCCAGAAGGGAGGGCGTTGGGGGGGGGTAGGCAAAATGGGTTAAGGGAATTGGGAGATACAGTCTTCCAGTTATGGAATAAATCATCACGGGGATGAAAGGTACAGCATAGGGAATGTAGTCAATGATCCATAATAGCTGGGCGCCTGGGTGGCTCAGATGGTTAGGCATCTGCCTTCGGCTCAGGTCATGATCCCAGAGTCCAGGGATGAAGTCCCGCATCGGGCTCCTTGCTCCTTGGGAGCCTGCTTCTCCCTCTGCCTCTCTCTCTTTCTCTCTCTCTCATGAATAAATAAAAAACCTTTAAAAAAATCATATGTAATAGCATTGTCTGGTGAAAGATAATAGCTCCAGTTGTAGTGAGCAAAGCATAGCATAACTTATAGAGATACTGAATTGTTATGTTTACACCTGAAACTAATGTAACATTATGTGTCAACTATACTTTCATTAAAAAAGAAAAGATGTTAGGACATTAAAATTGCAGACTTCCCGAAACAGAAAAATACGAAAATTAAAATTTTGAAACAGTTTGATTGTATTAATACGAATATACAATAAAATGTTTTTTAGGATATGGCTAAGTGCAGTTCCTGAAAGAAATTTATACTTTAAATACACATAAGAATGGAAGAAATCCCCCAAATTAATTACCTAAGTATCGTAAGAATTTAGAAAAGAAACAACATATTAACCTCAAAGAAAATGAAGAAATAACGAAGAGCAAAAATTGTTGAAATAAAAAACAAACACATAGTCATGTAACTACCAACATTAAGATATAAAGTATGTTTATCATGCCAAAAGTTTCTCCACACTCCTTTATAGTCAGCGCACACAAGCCACTGGCAGCTACTGATATATTTTCTCTTTCTGTCTTTTCAGTAGTGTATTGGAATCATGGTATGTAGGCTTTGGAACCCAACTTCTTTCATTCAGCATAACTCATTTGGTACTCCTCTGCATTGTTACATGTGTTAGTATTTTATTCCTTTTTATTGCTTAGTAAATTCCAATCTGTGAATCTATCACTGCTGATTTATCCATTCGTCAGTTGAAGGACATTGATGTTTGCAGTATTTGGTGATTAAGAATTAAGCAACATGTACAGTGTTTCCTATAAATATAGTGTCATTTCTCTTGGATAAATACTTAGAGAGGGACTGCTGGTTAAATGTATATTTAACTTTATAAGAAATTGCCAAATTGCTTTCCAATCTGAATCGAACATTTTGTTTTCTCAGCCAAAATACATCAGTTTTCCAGCTTCTCTGCAACCATGCTAGCCTGTGGTATTGTCAGATTTTGTTTTGTTATGTTTCATTTTGTTTTTAAGTTGTTCTAGTAGACATATAGTGGTATCACATTATAGTTTTACTTTGAAAGTACCTAATGGTAATGTTGAACACATTTTCATGTGCTTAGTTTCCATCTAATTATCTTCCTTTCTGAAGTGTCATTCAAATCCATTGCCCATTTTTTTATTAGGTAATTATTTTTTATTGAGATTGGAGGGTAATTTATATATTTTGGATAAAATTCCTTTATCAGATATGTGTTTTGCAAACTGTTTTCTCCTATACTGTTGCTTATGTTTTCATTTTCACAACAGTACTTTTTGAAGAACAGACTTTAATTTTCATAGTCCAAGTTTATCAATATTTTATGATTTGCACTTTTTGCATCAAATCTAAGTAACCATTGCCTAATACAAAGTCGTAAAGATTTTCTACTATATTTTGTTTTAGAAGTTTTATAGTTTAAGGTTTTATATTTAGGTGTGTGATCCATTTTGAGTTAATTTTTCATATGTTGTAGAGTATGGGTTGAGGTCTATTTTTTTGGCATATGGACATCTAGGACAACGTGTTGAAGACTACCATTTCCCCATTGAATCACTGGAACATCTTATTGAAAAATAATTAACCTTGTATTTGAAGATGCATTGTCTTAATTACTGTATTTCATAGTAAGCTATGAAGACACGTGATGTAAATGCTTCAGCTTTTTTTAACATTACTTTTTGTTCTTCTTGGTCTTTTGCCTTTACCATGTAAATTTTAGAATCACTTTGTCGGTTTCCACAAAAATATCCTGCTGGAATTCTCATTGAGATTCATCGAATCTATAAATCAATTTGGGAAAATTTGACATTCTAACAATATTGAATATATCCATCCACAAGTACAATATATTTCTCCATTTATTTAGGTTTTATTTGGTGTCTCTCCTCAGTACTTTGTAGTTTTCTTCCTATAAGTCTTGTACATATTTTCTTAGATTTATATCTAAGTATTTCATAACTTTCAGTGATATGATGAATAATACTGTTATTTAAGTTTCAGTCTCCAATGGTTCATTGCTAGTGTATAGAAATACAATGATTTGGATACTGAATGTTTATTCCTTGATGCTGCTGGACCAAGTTAGTGGCTTTTTCTCTAGTGTTTTTTTTTTTTTTTTTTTTTTGGCAGGGGGGAGGACTTCTCTGCATAGATAATCATGTCTGAAAATAGAATTTTATTTCTTCCTTTCCTATCTATATGCCCCTTTCTTTTCTTTTCTTTTTTTAAGATTTTATTTATTTATTTGAGAAAGAGCAAACACAAGCAGTGGGGAGGAGCAGAGGGAGTGGGAGAAGCAGACTCCCTGCTGAGCAGGGAGCCAGACATAAGACTCAATCCCAGAGCCCTGAGATCATGACCTGAGCTGAAGGCAGACGCCCAATCGACTGAGCCACCCAGGCGCCCCTATATGCCCCTTTTCTTATTTCTTTTTCTTGTCTTCTTTCAGTCTTTAGGAATGCCAGTATAATGTTTAATAGGAGTAGCGATGTAAATATCACTGCTTTGATTTCAATCTTAGTATGAGACCATTAAGTATAATGTTTGTTGTAGGTTTTTGTATATTCTCTTTATAAGGTTGAGTTCCCTCTAATTCCTAGTTTTCAGAATTTTATTTATCATGAATGAATGTTAAGCTTTGTCACATATTTTTTCTGTCTATTGAGATAAGTTTTTCTATATACTCTGTTAATACAGTAAATTACATTGATTCGTTTTTGAATGTTAAACCAACATTGCATTTTTAGGATAAACCTTTCTTGATCATGATGTATTATCTTTTTTATATTGCAGGATCACATTTGCCATTTTTTACCAAGGAGTTTTGCAACTATTCTTATGAGGGATATTGTTCCTTAGTTTTCTTTTTGTATAATGTGCTTTTTTTTAATATCAGAGAATTATAAAGTGAATTAATATGTTCTTCATTCTTGATTCAAAAAATTAAAATAATCAGTTTCTTTCTTTTATGAGCTTAAAGCACTCTCATTATGTTCTATCACTTATACTTTTGGTGCTACATAATTATTACATAAAAAATAATATGCTACAAATTGTGTGATGTTAGTGGCTATCCATAAATGAAAACTTTTGAAATAAATTACTTGCCTATGCTTATTTTTATATCCATAGAAAAAAATTTAATGTTGAAAACTAAATTGTGTATATTCAGGTTATATTAATTTTTTCGATCAGAGAAAGTGTTCTGAGTTTAAATACTTGATAAATGTACAGATTCTGCATGTAAGTTTTAAAATATCAATTAACATTATTAGACAAATTGATGGCAGGTGGTAAGGGATATCTGATGAAACACACCTGCTTTTGGTGGAAAGTTGGGCTAGAATAGTTTTATGTAGTGTCAGTGTTTTGTTTTTCTTATTTGTGGTCATATTGAGGTCATATTAACTTAGGTAACCCTTTCTATCCCATTCAGGATTGGTATTACTCTTTTTTATTTAAACTCAAAAATATAAATGAATGTGAGTGCTGTTTTTATTCCTTAACATATATTTTTTTGTTTCTTAGTATATATTATTTTTTTGTAAGTATGTATAAAATATTTGTTAGAACAGAAAACACTTTAAGTCTTAACATATTGGCGTGTGGTGTTTTCAATATAATGAAAAGACTTAGTCATTGTATTCATTGGGCTTATATTACTAGGAGCCTTATCATAAGATTGAAAACGCATACGAGTAGAATGTGGCAATAGGAATCTTAATACTAAAGTTTATTTGATCTAAAACACAGACATGCTTGGGAATTCTGAAGTCTTGATGAATGGGTCACCAGTGGGCCATTTTACCAGAGAAGTGAGGAGTCTTTCTGAAATAATTTATTTTAAGCAAATAAAGAATGGAAGCACTCAAGCATGCTTTAAGGAAAATGGCTAACAGATGAATGTGAGGTGTTGTTTTGGGTGTTACGTGGTGTCTGGTACTCAGAATCATATGCCCTATCTTCAAAATTGAGCTATATGAAAACAGAGTGATAAAACTAAAAGGGCTCTTTAGAGCAAACAAACACATAGCGTGAGACATCCATCAGGAACTCGAGGCACTGCTACTTTGTACAATGTTACGGAGTCTGTTTTCCCAGCACCCAATAATTGTGTTTATTTCCACACTCTGGTATGTAGCGTTGTCCCTACCTGTGAAAGCTTATAAAGGAAAATCTCATAAATAAAAGTATTAAGAGCTATATAACAATTACTGTGGCATATATGTCAAATGTGGTATTTCATTTTTTAGACAGATTTCTCTTTTTGATGTACTCACATATGTGTTTGGTTTTAGGTTTCCTCAAGAAATGAACATGGGAAAAATAAGTGCTGAAATTATGTGGACCCTTTTTGCTCAAGATATGAAATATGCACTAGAAGGTAATTACAAATATTTATACTTCTTAGAACACATGTTTTAGGCAAATTGTGATTTTGTGTTCTTGACTTTAAATGTAAAAATTGATGCATTAAAATGTTGTGATTAGTTCTAAAACTTATTTCCACATTGTAGGAAAATAAAGGTCTCCAAGTTTTTTAAAAGCCCTCAAAAACATACATTTTTAATCAAGTCATCTAAGCTGCAGGATCATAATAAGTATTTCACTCATAGGCTAATGCTCAGATGCAGGGATACCTTATGGCAGTTCACTTACCAAAGCAGACCATATTGAAGGCATGAGTAGGTAGAATTTGTCTAGACAGACTTGAAAATTGTATCCATGGCTATGAAAGTTAAAATCTGACCAGAGTTTTCAAAAAGACAATGGCAGGGCTCTTTGCCAGAAACACCATTCTCAATAAGTCCAAATCTTACAAGGGAAATAGAGCTCTTTAAAATAGAACTCTAGGGGCACCTGGGTGGCTCAGTACGTTAACCTTCTGACTCTTGGTTTTGGCTGGGGTCATGATCTCAGGGCCATAAGATCCAGCCCCTGATCTAGTGAGGTAAACTGCACTCAGCATGGGTCTGCTTGGGATTCTTTTCCCCTCCCTCTCCCTGCCTCTCGGTTCTTCTCCCTAGCTCTCTCTCTCTCTCTCTCTCTCTCTCTATGTGTGTGTACATATATATATATCATAATAAACAAACAAACAAACAAACAAACTTAAAAACCAAACCAGACCTCTAAGTTAAAAATTCTATCAATATTCTTTGAGCCATCACACAATGCTTAGAGTTAAAAAACCAGAAACCAGTGTAGGTTTCCTGTCCTCTAGTAACTTATAGTCTAGAAGAAAATTTTCTTTGCATTTGTTCAACAATATATTTTCAGCCCGTAGATGCTAAATGTCCATCACTATACTCAGTGTGGGGGTTAGAGCAGTGAACATGACAGCCATGGTCCCTGTCCTCAACAAAATTATGGAGGGTAGCCACAAGTAATATGAGGTGATTAAGGTTAACGATGATAGACTGGAGGAAAAGCATCTAAATCAGATTTGGGAAAGGGAATAAGGCAGACTTTCTAGAGGAACTTCTCTGAGGAAGTGTTACCTGACAAAGACCTGAGGGATAAGTAGGAGTTAGTTCTGGGGAGAGATGAGCAAGAAGCATATCTGTCTTGTCCTGGCAGAGGACAGAACATTGGCAATGAGAGTGAGCACAAGGTACATTGGAGAAAAGCACACTCAACAGGTCCTATGAGCAAGAGGTAGCAAGAAGAGAGGCTGGAGACATTGGCAGGGACCAGCATGCAGGAGCTGGTGGGCCATGGTGAGGAGTTTGACAGGAGACAGTATAGGGATTTCAGAGGTACATGTCTTGTTCAGATTTGCAACTTAGAAAAAGCATTTTGACTGTAACATGAAAATTAGATTAATAGGGTAAGACTGGTTCAGAGTTCATGATACTCTGTATCAGAGGTAAGACTGATACAGAGTTCACTGTATCACTGGGGTTTTTTTGTTTATTTTGTTTTCTGGCATGGCTAAAATGTAAACATGATGCTGGGGGACATGGAGGGAACATACAGACATTTTCATTATTTGAAAGAGGCACACAGTAGATTTTAATATCTGGTTTTCTGGTAAAGTCTGGGTCTCCCACCCACAAATACAGAGGTTTTCTCTCTTTAAACATTAAACCAGACTGTTGAGAGGTGCAAATTCCTCATTTTGCAATGAGATATTTGTTCTCCATTGTATCAGCCCACCCTGTTCTCTCTACCTCTACCTCGGCCTCCCACCAACCACATCCTTTCATACCACTCTGCTACAATTGTTTCTCTGAAATACAGGAGTCTCCTTAAGTCGAACGGGAGGCACCAATACATTAGGCCAATAATTTTCAACTAGCATGTGCCCCCTTAGTCCTACCCTTTATCTTCCCCCACCCACCTCAAATGTCTCTCAGACATCTGGAACTTTATAAGATCAACAAAGAATTCCTGATCTCCCCTATCAAAGCCTCCTTCTTCCTCCTGCACATATTGCAATACTGGCATGACCATTCATCCAGTTACTCACGTCAGACACGTAGGGTTTTTGTGGATTCATTTCTTTTCCTCAGCACATTCTAAGTTCTTTGAGCTATTCCAATGCTGCTCTATTTCCTTGACTTCTCTTCCCACCAGTCTTCATAAGCAGCCACATGGGGCTGAGTTTAATGTCATCCTCTCAGGATCCAAAGTCACTGCCAGGAACAACCTTATTTTAATTGGCTGTGTAGCACCAAATTGCTATTTTTTATTTGTGTGTTTATGCATGTGCATTTGATTGCTTCTTAACAGTCTGTCTTCCTCACCACAATGTAAGGTTTTTGCCTAGAATGATGCCTACAAAATAGAAGCTACTTAGTAACTACTTGTTGAATAAATGAAGACTTTCCTGGGTAATCCCAACTCAGTGGAGTGGTGAGCAGAGGAGGAGACTTCTGCTTGTGATCATCTTGGAACATTCCAAGAGGTCAGCACCTTTGTGCATCATCATTGTCACCTGTAACGTGAAAGGTTCACATTAGATCAGAGGGTTGGGCCACGGGCAGGGAGGCTCCTGCCCATGTTTTGGAAGAATCTGATTATTTAGAACCATCCCAAGGCAGCACTGTCTGCCGGTACACATTTTGTTTAGGTCAGTCCTCTCTTTGCTTCTTATGTAGTAACATTTGTGTAACTATTGGATGTTTTATGTTACATTTACTTTTAAAAATAAGTAGTTATTTTAGAGAACTAAGCACACTATTTCTGTTAAGGAATTTAATCTCAAAAATTTAATATTTGTTGGAAACAGCAATGAGGATAGGAATGCTACGGGTGTCTGTACTTTGCTTAGATGTTTACTGATTATAGAGTAATAATTTTGTATAAGAAGAGTATCCCAAAATGCTGAGATTGTATCATCAAAAATCAGATCTAAGATCAAGAGTAAATAATTTGCAATTATCTGAGCTTTTTTTGAGATAAGACTCTCCTTTTTCAAAAGAATTTTTTATTTGACTTTTTAAAATAGTTTTAGTGAGAGGTATTTCACATACCATACAATTCAACCAACTTAAAGTGTACAATTCAGTAGTTATTACATTTGCACATTCACACACATTTTCAAGAAGGCATGAGAAATATATTGAGGGAGTAACTTGGATTGCAGTTTACGATTCATGCATCTTCCACCAGAAGAGAAGACTTTTGAGTGCAAAGATTGTTTTTTCCATCTTTGTATTTATTGAACCATAATAGAAACTCACCATGTGTTTGTTTACTTGAAGTGAATTGCAAATGGGACAATCCTATGCAAAGCATCTTGGAGACAAGGTAGAATACCTACCATGTTCAAACTAAACATTCGTGGTTATTGCAAGTCAGGAGGCAGCAAGAGATCTGAGTCTGGGAAACGAACTTCGAAAGCTTTATCACACATGGGCTGTGCAACCTTGGGCAATTAATGCTTCTTCAAACCTTGATTTTCTTTTCTATAAAAAAGAAGGGCATACCTGAACTGATGAATCATTGAACATTATATTAAAAACCATACTATACCTTGGCTAATTGAATTTAAATAAAAAAAAAAAAGAAGGCCATAGAGAGTCCCCAGCTTTGTGTGAGGATTGCATGACATGTTAAATGCGCTTTGCAAACTGGAAAGCACTATGCTAATGGGACGGGACTATGATTATTTTTATATAAGCAGGGAAAGATCTGTCAAAGTCTCAAAGCAGTCTCCTTCCGGGGTCATTCAAGGTTTAAACCCTTAGGAAAGTGTTCACAAATGCATGTGAATCTGTTCACTTTCTCTCCCTTCTTCCTTTTCACTATTTCAATCTAATAGGTGGTTTCAAGAAATGTACCGCCCCCTTTTTTAAAATGTGGCATGAATAATTACTAGAGAAAATGAGGACTCACAGAGCAGAGGGCATATACTTAAAAACACTCATCTGGCAGGTTCTTGTTCACATTGATAGTAATGTTCTGACTCTCCCTCTTTGCCTTCTAGACTGTTGTTAAAATTGATTGACTATGGAGTAGTGCTTTGAACCGTTGACCTAGAAAGACTCTGTGTTGTTACATAATTTGGGCTCCATAGTTCATCTTGTGACTAAAGCAGCTGAGTCCAACTTGTGAGCAACCTGTGATAAAGTCAGGTCGACAGAGAGGAGCCAGCTAGAACTTCCAGACTTGTAGCTGTTGGCAGATTTTTGCTTTACTTCATGAACTCATCAACTCTGTAAAAGAAATAATCTAATTTAAAATGAAACAACTTTCCCCCAATTTTACTCAATCTGTATGAGCCAACTTGTTTTTTTAATATTTGACATTGCCCACCTTGCAAGTCTGATAGACAGTAATTCATTTGATTACTGTGGTGATAACTTATTGAATAAAACCAGGACAAATTATTTTACCAATTAAAAAAAAAGATGTACTTTCTGTGCAAAAGGAAGCACAGGAAGGGGGAGAGAAATTGTGAAACAAAATTGGTTTTATGGAATTTTTTCTAAATAATTTATTTTAAAAACTGTTGTAGTCTTTACCCTGGCAGGTGCAAATGTAGGTTTTGCAATAATTTAGACCTAGGTCTGAGGTCAGGCTCTGCTACTTTCCATTAACTTCTTAGCTCTGATTTTGTATAATTTATTAAACTCAGCAAGCCTTACTTTCCACATGTGTAAACAATGGTTTCCTAGCACATAATAAATACTCCACAAATACTAGCCATTATGACAACCTTGAGGATTACAATTTAGTAAAAAAGAAGTTGGAAATGATTTATAATACCACTAAAATATCTAGATGCCTATAAGTGACTGAAATGTTTAATTGGTAATTCCAGTTGACTACAGACATTGTGTTTGTCATCTTGATATCCACAGAATTTGGTTGCCTGCCAATTATTAAATCAGGACAGTCCTGTTCAGGGCACTGATTGTGTAACATATGTCTTTGTCTTCAAAGTCTTCGTTAAGAACAAACCCTGCTAGGCCCCAAGATAGCAGCCAGATGGTAGATGCGGTCCACAAGGATTCAGGTGGTTTCTAATTAATAGTTCTGTAAAAAGAGTGTTCGGGATTCTTTTAAACACTGATTCTTAAATTGGGATTTGTGGCTGGTTTTCAAGTCATATCCTCAAATTGCATCCACATTTAGGAAGGGGTCGTATGGAAGAGAGGTGTCTAAGGCATTTGTCACATTCTCAGATGAATCTTTGAATAGAAAAACAGAGTCACTGAAAATAAATTGGTTAAAAATTACTGTTTTACTTTAATAACTTAGGCCAAGATAAAATTATTTATAATATGGAACACCCAATCGTCTTTCACCTGGCATTAGTAAAGTCTCCCATATCAGTGCTCCTCAAACTTTTAGTTTCCCAGTGGTCTCTTGGGAATCTTGTTAAAGCACAGATTTTGATTGAGTTGATCTTTGGGGGAGGTGGGATTCTCTTAATTTCTAGCAAAATCTGAGATGATGCCAGCCAACTGGTGGGTGTACCACACACTGAAGATAGCAAGGCTTCAGTGCTGTTAACATAACGTGATAGTTCTGGATGTTCTGCCTTTTTATTACTGATCTTTGTTGTCTGCCACTTAGTTACCATGTTGGACCTCATCAATAGTGGAAGATTCTCAGATTGCTTTTGTAGTTTTTCAGCATATCATCATCCTAGTAAGCACAACTAGTACCATTAATTTTTCTTCACACTTTCCCTGCACTATCTTCTTTTATCTTATAAATTCAAATATTTTCATATTGAACACATTCTGAGAGTTTTTTACTCTCTTTATATTTATTGTGAAGGCCTTCTCTCAAAGAAGTACGATCTCTTTCTATTGCCCTTTGCCCAAATATGGGTGTCAGACCACCCTGACATTTAAGAACATTGTCCTTGACATTGTAGCCACAAAGATAATGAGAACACAAAGGCATGGTTACATCTCTAATGGTCTTGTTGACTACCTTGACTATACCAGAACTGACTTGTTGCCCCATGAATTTCTTTAGCCTCATTTAAAGTATTCTCCTATATAACATCTTTCTGGTCTACTTCCTACTTGGTCTACCTCAAACTATTATTTCATACTTGTCATCTTTCTGGTCTATTTGTCAGCAATTTTATGCTGATTTTCAAATCTACCCTCACAAATCACTGGTTGTCAATTTATGTCAGTCCTCATTTTTTAGTAGATAAGAATGGTTTCTTACTAATTTCTACAGTGAATAAAATCTCCCTAGAAACAACGTATTTATTTTTTCTCCTATTTCCTACTTTCAATCTTCCTTCACGTTATTTGAATGACAAGAGATTAAAGCTATACCTATGTACACTTCAAAGACTCTGGATGGAGGAGCAGAGATTGAAAGCACTTTGTAAAGGATCTCTCTGGCCTCCCTTTCTTACAGCAATAATAGTCAACCTATTTGGTGTCTTTTTTTTTTCTCCATTTTTCAACATTCCTCAGAGGTACAGAAACTCCCATGAGTAACAGGAATCTTGGTGTCTCTTAACAAGGAGAGATGGCAGGTGGCTTTCCTTCATCCTCTTGAGAATTATCAATATTACTCCTGTCCAGAAACAGTTTTTCAGTTATTCAAAGAAATAGCACAGTATGTTTTTGTGAAAATATTAGCTTTTAATGGATAATATCTTGTACCTGAAAATAAAATTTCTATCCTGTATTTCATATGACTTATAAGTCATTTTCCTATTCTAAAAGCTATTTGTTAAGATTTAGGCACTTTGGCAATGACTACCAGAATGCCACAGAGACAGTTAAACATGACTTGAGGACACTTCCATGTTCCTGATATTATAAAATAGCATAATAATCATTCCAGGCACCTAAGTTAAAAATTGGGAAGTCATGGTTGACTTCTTTCTTTCCTCAGCATCTGATTACCAAATATATAGTATAAGCTCTATATCTAAATTCTCCTCCATAATTTTCTTTTCTGTGCTTCTTACCATTGTCCTTGTTTAGACACACATCTTTCCTGCTTCCGTTTTCATTGATAGGGTTCTTCCTTTGTAGATGCCTCCCTGGCCTTTGGATAAAGTCCAAATTCTATAGCCTAGCCTGGACCGGTACCTTCCTGTCTGTACCTGATTTTAGCCCTAGTGTTTAAGGCCTCCCCCATACATAGACTATATGCCCTAGCTGCATCCAAATATTTGACATTTCTCTGAAATCCTCTTATAAGTTTCCACTTCAAGACAGTGTGCATAATGCACATCCCCTCCTGCCCACACTTTTCCCTACTTGCCATCCCTAGCAAAGACCCATGTATTCTTCAAAGTTCAATTCAAAAGTTACTTCTTATATTAAGTCTTCCCTGAGATTCTCAGAGAGAAATAAGTACTTCCTCCCTCTTCTCCTATAATACTTCCTATTATAACATTTGTTCTTGTGTTACACTTCACAAACACATGACTCACTGTACCCTGGGCTCTTATTCTTCTTTGTTCAAATCTCCCTCCTCTCCCCATTCTCTGACATTTAATAGAAATGCTCATTCTGAACTAATGAATGCACAAATGAATATACACCCATGTTTACAAACAGGCAAAAGCAGAGCGATATGTTTCATTCCCAAATGCTCATCTCCAGCCACAATTCCATATAATCACCCAAGCCTGATGCAGTCCACTCATACAAAGGAAAACATTTCCCAACAATTATTTTTACCACACATTGTGGTTGCAGCAGTTCTAGGAAGTGCTCAATAATCATAGATGTGAAAAAAAAAAAACCCTAAATCTTTCATTTACCCACAGAAACTCTGTGTGTGTGTGTGTGTGTGTGTGTGTGTGTGTGTTGCTCATGTGTGTGTGGTAAGAGAAGATGGTATGTTTACAATGATGTTCAAGCTATACTTCCTTGATAAATTGTAATATATTCCTTCCAGTCATACCCTGTTTACCAGGACCACCTTCATTTTTGTGACGTGTTACTAATTTGTATTAACCTATCTTCACATGGAATTCCAAATCTAGATTAATGGACAACAAATGAAAACAAAACTACAACAAATGATCACTAATTCTTGGTGCTCATTACTGGAAAGAGATAGCTCTATTCATTTAAATTTTCAGTGGCAGTTCACATGAGTCATCCAAAAACTGAGATAGGATTTCTGGATTAATATACCAGTTTAAATGGCACAGTTTATTTGAGAGATCTTGTGTTATATTTGCCCCTCAATCCCCCCCAAATAAAGGCAAGAACAAAATATATTATGTGTTACATTTGCCCCCACACCCCAAAATAAGGGCAAGAGGAAAGTGTATTTATTGGTATTTAAGTTTTCCGGATTCACTGGGCCAGTGGTTCTCAAAATATGGAGCCTAGCAGTCTGTTTTTTAAACAAGACCTCTAGGTGATTCTGGTGCATGCTACAGTTTGAGACTATCATTTTTTTTTTTAATTTATAAGAGAAAGAAGGATAGAAGAAAAATAATAATTAAAAGGAGAAGAGAATTAAAAAATAATTCTCAAGGAAATGAAAGGAGAAAGTCCAAGTCAAGTCCATTAGCCTGAAACTCAATAGGAGAAAAATGACAAGGAAGATATTGATAACTCAGCCAAGAAGGCCTACAACTTTTATGTCAAGAAAAGTCCATGGAGTATTCAGTAATATAAAGGAACATGCACCTCTGTTATAAATGAATGAAAAACTTGCTTATTTTATCTATTCAAAAGAAAAGTAGAAACATATTGCGTTCATGTCAAGCCATTTTCCATTTTTTTTTTTGCCTTGGAGTCATATTCCAATGAGAGCAAATAAATTTCCTCTAATATTTACATCTTTAACTATTTATTACTTTGAATAGAACAAAACCCAATGCATTTTGAAACAGTTAATGCTTTTTTGTACCATAATGCTGCAAAGCCAAATGTTATAGAAGGTGGATGACTAGCTTTACCATTTACTTATGTTTTATTGATCTTACCAGTGTGACTTTAACTGGTGATTTCGGTAAAACTTTGCCTAACAGTATTTTACATATTTAACTGTCCAGTGTGCTTCAGTGTATGTTTAACAGAGTAAACCTTTTCATGGTTTTTAAGTAGAAAGCATGGTCTTACTAATGGCATTCTCAATTGTATGACATTATGAGCTCTGGAGCAAAGGACCATATTGACCATGTTCAGTCTTTAACATAAGCCTAGCAGCTATAGGTGCTTGATAAATAATCATTAAATGAAAATCTAAGAGGGCGCCTGGGTGGCTCAGATGGTTAAGTGTCTGCCTTCGGCTCAGGTCATGATCCCAGGGTCCTGGGATCGAGTCCCGCATCGGGCTCCCTGCTCCTTGGGAGCCTGCTTCTCCCTCTGCCTCTCTCTCTCTCTCTCTGTCTGTGTCTCATGAATAAATAAATAAAATCTTTAAAAAAAAAAAAAGAAAATCTAAGATAGACAAAAACTGTGTATATATATGCATGTGTGTGTAGGTTAACTACATAATTCAGAATGATTTTCATCTTGATTAGAACCAGGGATTGCACTTTGCTAAAACTTTATGGTTTCAGGAACATTCTATATTAAAGTATATTCCTCATCAGTTTAATTGTTCATATTGGTATTTGGAAAATAGCATAGTAAAGCTTCAGTTCATCAGGATGCCCTTCGTCTGATACGCCTTTGAGATTCAATTGTTAACCAAATAACATAGACAATAATCTAATATATAATGATCTGTTTTACATTAGCAAGCATAGCACACAAAACACGGTAAAACTCTGAGATAGAGTCAAATTTTAGCCATCAAACAGATTTTCACAGGCTAGTTAATAAAAATCAACTGTCAAGCTATATAATCTAAAGTCTAAAAACATTCCATTAAACCTCCCATGGCATTTAATGGGGAAATAGAGATCAGTGAGAGTAACTGTTGAAAACCAGGGCAAGACCAAGGTAGACAAATGTATTTCAGCCCCACCTTCCTGTGCTTGTCCTGCTCCCTCTGCTCTTTCCTCCCTAACTCCTACCTGTCCCTCCCCCTTCTTTATCATCTTCTGGAAGATACTGATACAAGATATGTATCAATATCTTGAAGATATTGATACACCCCCCTTCTTTATCATCTTCTGGAAGATACTGATACATCTTCTTGAAGATATTGATACACACTTAGGGCTTTCCAGCAGATTGAATTTACTAAGGTGTTTGGGATATCTTAGATAACCCTTCCAAAAGATCTGAAATCAAAATAAGAAACACATTAAAATTAAAAAATGGGAGGGGTGGGGATGGTAAATAAATCCTGCTTACAAGGTGAGCTGGGAATGGCCATAAAATGGAAACTGGAAATGAAGCTTATAAACCCTTTGCTTTTCACCTTCTAAATGTAGTATTTCTCAGACATTTGGGGGATTCTCGCCTATCAGTGTTAGTTCAAATGACCTAAACTGGGAAGCAAGGAGCCCCTTTCACACTTACAGTAAATGTATTTCACAGTTTCCTCCTCTCTCGTAGTACCTCCCCCCCCCCCCCCCCCCGCCGCAACACCACCACCAATTAAGTTGAAACTGCATGTTTTGTATTTCTGGAGAAGACCAAGAGTGTAAAGTGTGTATGTAATTAATCTAGAACATGCTGACTAAAATACTTAGCTTCCAAATAACAAGGAAAGAGAAAGAGGCATTTAGGAGTGTTTGTAATGCTATTATTCATCTTAACCTTTAACCGTCTACTAACTCCCCTTATAATCTATTTCGGTAAAAAATAATTAAAATATATTGACCTGAGTAATATACTGTGTTCCTTTGATAGAAATGAGTGTATTAGAGTAAAACCTAATTAAATGGTCCACCACTATCTCTGGGTTCACAAATCTCCAACTCAAAAAGTAATCACATAGCAAAAACAGGTCTACACTAACTTGGACTGTGGATGTGGCCTCTCTAGCCACACAAGCAGATCCATTTGTCAGACATACCCCATGTGTGTCCTGAAATTAAGTTCAGTAATTTTTAAGCCTGTCTTTTAGCAAAATCCCAGGTAAATGGAAATGAGTCCCCCAGAGCTCACTGACTGGTTTTTAGAATGAAGATATGGAGCATCACCTGTTCGGGTATTTAAATTGTTACATAGCCATATGTAAATAGCAATAAAACCCTTTCTCTCTACCCAGATCGAGGCTCGAACAAGAAAATTCCAGTAGTATTTCACAATATCCTGTTATTTATTTGGTATTGAAATAAAGAACAGTCATGCACATCAACAATCCAAGGGTTCAGATAGGCAACCTCGTCATCTGAGCTCCTAAGAAACTCTGAGCTTTGTCGCATTTTTCTTATACCATAGCATTGAATTTAAATTTTTTGTTGATTCAGTTCAGGATCCCTGTTTTCATGAGCATAGCTGGCCTCTAACTGTTGAGATTGATACAGGTCAAGAGTCTTGTGATTTTGCTTTTTTCTGTCTGAATGTAAGTCCTCAGGAAAATATAAGGCAAGAGCCTGGGTTCTCTTTCTCTCCCTCATAAGACATGCTGACTCCACTAGCTAATCATTTCTTTATGTCTTAGGTGGGCATAAAGAATAAAGCGATCAGATCACCAGCAGTAGCACCAAAATAACAAAAGGGAAACTCTCAAGCAGTTATCTAAAAAAAATGTAAGTTTAGGATTAGTGCACGAGTTATCTATTGCTGTGTAACAAATTGTCCACAAACTTTGTGTGTTAAACCAAAAATAAATACAGAGTGTCTCTCATGGTTTCTGTGGGAGAGGAGGTTCTAGGTTGGGTTTCCTATGAGGTCATGGTTAGGATGCTGG